>NC_053501.1:46029296-46271796 GCF_905171775.1 Rana temporaria
CATAATTATAAAGTTGACTTAGATATTGTAAAACCAAGTGGTATTCCAGAGGAGTAGGAGGGAATAGGAGTAGAAGGGCTTGCTCTACATGTTGTGCGCTATGAAAAGCGCTTCCTCAGGAGCATAGACATTTCAAAAACAGGTTGACCACGTTGGGGGTAAGCAGCGGTCGGTCTTTTTAACCTAATGTTGGCTGTAGTTCACCAAGATACTAATCAAGCCAGTTAGGGGGATAATATCGTTAGAGCTGCTGGTAAGCAAAAGAAGAAAGACTCCTATTCCAGGGGTGTACACGGATGGTCAGGCTGTGGGCTGGGTAGATTAGACCAGATTACCAGTGGACAGGGGGATAAGCCTGACTCACCAGTTGCTAGCTTGTAAGTCTCCAATCCAAATGAATGGAGATAGTATGCAAGCAGTAGCAAACAAAGGATCCTTAAACCCAAAGCCTATTTGCACAGCCGTGTGGAAGTCCCCTGGTTAATGGAGGACGCCTAAACCTTGTGTTTCACATCTAACAGCACTTCTCAGACATTTAAGATCAGATCTTTCATTACTTGTTCGACCACCCATGTGGTGTACCTTTTGATCTGCCCATGCGGATTACAGTATATTGGTCGTACGAAACGATCCTTTCAGACAAGGGTCAATGAGCACATAGGGAATATAAGAAGGGGTTTTGAAAAACATTCAGTATCCTTTCACTATGGAGAGGTGCATGATAGAGACCCTAATGGCACCTCCTTTATAACTATCGATACGCTGAAGCCTCATTGGAGAGGGGGGTCTAAAAGGAGAGCCATTTCGAAACTCGAAATGAGCTGGATATATTGTGTTAAATGTCTCCAGCCTCTGGGCTTGAATGTAGATATAGAGGTAAACGCATTTAAAAACAATTCCTGATGCTATTCTATCTTTATATTTAAGAGGGTGGGTTCCCCTGCTTGTGTACTAACTTATTAGTAAAGTACATGCATAGTGATAGGCAGGTGGATCTAGCTTAGTATGTTTATATGTTTATATATTCATTTTTAGTACTTAATTGTTATGTATGGTTTTAATGTTATATTGCTTAATTTATGTTGACCAGAGATAGGGTAAGGACGACACCGATGGAGCAGGCTCAAGGCAGGTTGACACAGAATATTCTTATCTGTGTCACTGTGATATGTTCACCATATGCAGCTTCCGGTGTCTTTCGTCCTACTCCCCTTTCTCTGGCAATTAGAACGTAATGCAAGTTAGTTCTAATGCCTTCCATGCTATGGGAGAGAGGCTTTGTTGCATATCAGTAAAAGTAATGCGGCCTAATTCCATTGGTTACGGCATTACGAGAGAGAAGCTTGGTTGCTCTCCCGTGTGCATAAGAGAGGTGAACGTTTAGTGCGTCGCCCGTGCCCTTTGAGAACGTCATTTATGACGAAACATGTCGGAAGCACGGGTGTACGTTTCATTTTATTTATTTTCTGCCGGCAATTTTAAATAGTGTTTTTTATTTATGTATTGCGTTTTTATTTAATAAAATACCAGTACGGTACTTCACTATTGTAAGCCTCCCATCCCTTTTTTCGGCGGTCCCTTTGTGGTGCTGAGCCTAGGAGCTAACCGTTTGGCATAAGGTGAATCATCTGCCTGAGGGTTCCTATCTGGATGGGACACAGAGCCCGGAGCCAAGGAAGGATTTGTTGGGAGAGATGCTACGTACTACCGCTGGGATCTCTTACTACCCGTCATGGTGGATATTGACGCCTGTATGACCTCATCCAACAGGGGGTCCAACACTTCTGGTAAGGGTGTTTACTTACCACTTTTGGTGCGACTGTGAGGAACAGTTACGTCCATTCAACTCTCAATGAATCGGTGGTGGATTCTTCTCTTCACTTGATTAAATTTTTGGTTGTCACCATATGAATTGGACATTACAACAGTATCACGTTTTGGACACAAATTTTTTTAAGTTTTTATTATTATTTTGCGTGGTATTTGTTATTATCTCTTGAGAGGGGTATTAACCTTATATATATATTTACACTTAGTTTGCGCTGACTCATGTTGTGTTTAACTTATATTCATATCTACACTTAATTTAAGTAGTGTGGGTTTGTTTAGCGCTACCTACTCTTCCTTTTTCCTGATTCTGTTTACATGAGTATCACATGTTTTTTAGGTGTGCAGCTTCAATTTTTTATTTATCAAGTTTTTTCTTAGCGCAGTATATTTCCTTGTTTTATTGATTCCATTAGAGAGATTCCATCTCTTCCTGTCTGTTCCCACAACAGGAAGAGAGGGGGAATGCATAGGAGGCAGCATTGTTAGTCGAGGAATGTTTCCCTTCTGGGATAAATGTTTAACATAAATCAATAAAACTGTAAGCCCCCTTGCCAGTGTTGAATGGTTTGTCTGGATCACCAGATGAAAATAGAAGAAAGAAAGCCGTAATAAAATGAATGTTTGCTTTTGGGTTTAAAACTGCTTAAAGTTCTTAATAAGGCATTTTCATAATGTCTGTGGCTGTATCTAGCTACTGTATTACTGGTCACTCTCTTCTTATTTTTCCTATTAACTTTTCCAAACAATTGTTGTTCCAAAGAGTTTGTTCTTCTTTTCCCCCAACTTTTCCTAATCCCATCCAAAATGGAAAAAAGGTTATGAGTATAAATACACTTTATTGCCTCATACACACGATCGGTTTTCCCGCGGGTCAAAGGTCCGCCAGGAAAACCAAGGGAAAAACTGAGAACCTGCTTGGTTGCTCTTCCCCATGTACACACGGCCGGTTTGACCGACAGGAAAACTGCCATGAGAGCTTTGGTCGGGAAAACCGGCTGTGTGTATGCTCCACTGCAGTGTTTCCCTGCAAAAAAAACGCTGAGAATAGCGGCAGGAAACAAGAGAACAAGTCTTTTTTTGCTCGCAGTTTTCCTGTTGGGAAAACTGCTATGGAGCATACACATTTTTAAAACATGCTTCAAAACTGAACCGATGGACCGCTGCCTGATCGGACCAAACCGATGGTTAGTACAGAAAAGCATTGGTTCAAAACCCACGCATGCTCAGAATGAAGTCGACGCATGCTTGGAAGCATTGAACTTCGTTTTATTCAGCACGTTGTGTGTTTGACGTCACCGCGTTCTGACCCGATCGGATTTTGGACTGACGGTGTGTACACATATCAGGCCGTATGGCCACTTCAGAGGTGAACTGATGAAAACGGTCCGTCGGACCATTCTCATCGGTTTTGTCCGACCGTGTGTACGGGGCCTTAGGGACTACTGTTCCTCGTCTCTTCATTATCCAGTGTGCCAATCACTTTTACCAGCTTAAATTTCACCCTAATATCAGTACGATCTCCATATGTATTCTGTCAATGTCTCTACTGTTTATACACTTAGGTGTATAATACTACTTTTAGAAATTAAAGGATTCATGCATCAAATATTAGATACACAAACTTTAACTATCAAACACATACTTATCTGTTTGTACATACATTTCTCCTTAGTTCATGGTCCACTGAAAATGTTGTTCAATGACTGAACATTGCCTGTAAAATAAAATAAAGGGTTAATATATATCTACATACACAAGACACTTCTTAGTGTTCAAAATATAGAATTTTCTATTGCTTTTAAAGGGGGACTTTCAGATGTATCTTAGGATCTGGTTGTGGCATGTGTATAAAGAATTATTACACATCGCAATCTCCAGCTCTTAATAACAGATTTGCACTCATTTGGAATCATTTTGCTTTACCAAGTTGTACAAAAATCCAATATTTCCAATATTTCAATATCCTTATGTTCTCTCTCCAACACAGCAACCAAGCAAAAGTTACAACAAGGCACTCATAGACACTGTCTAAGGCATCAGGTTACGTACAAAAACATTTTTTTTGGCCAACCATTTTATTCAGTGGTGAAGCTAATTGAAAAGTCACAAGAGCTTCCATAGCTCATATAATATGCAACTGTCTTCTGACTGATGGACCATTGGTCCAGTTGCATCTCTACATGCAAAGTAGATATTCTAAAACCTTAAATAATTCATAATTTCTTTTTTTTTTTACAGTAATATTCACAAACCATGATTGAATACAAGAGCGGTGAAAATATATGAAAATAATCATGTTCATATGTCTAAAACTGCAATTATTTTAGACAAGGTCTTTATGAATAGAATCCCCAAATGTACCCTGCTTTTAGGGTTTTACTTCTACCCCCAAGTAAGAGACTGTCTCCATGGTCAACCACAACCACTTCCCAGCATAGACAATAACAGCCATAAATACTGTGGGGTTTATTCACTAAAGCTGTAGAGTGCAAAATCAGGCTCACTTCTGCATAGAAAACAATTGCCCACTATCCTCAGCTTGTTCAATTTAAGTTTTGGCAACAAAAAACCTGAAAGCTGATTGGATTCTATGCCGAAGTGAGCTTGAAGTTGCATGGTCCAGCTTTAGTAGATTGACCCCCTGCGTGTCTAATTCTTTTCTATTCTATTTGAAACAAAAAAAATGGTTGGTGTTAGGCTTAAATTCTATACATATATATGCTAAATCTCAAACTGTTCTTATACTTTGTTTTGAGTGGATACTGATGGAAAATTAAGCCACAAGCTTCTTCAAAGCCCCACCCACCTGCTGTAGACATTTGGTGCAAGCTTTCAACACCCAGTGGCAGCAAAGGCAAAAACAGCATCATTGCCAGTGGGAGAGCCAGCAGGACAATCACCTAATTACGATCATCAAGTGATTCCAGATACCATTGGGTGATCATATAGTTTTAGATATGATGGAAGATCTGTATTTTTGTTGTCTTGAAATTTTCTCCCAGGGGTATTTAAAAAATGTTTTTATCCTTTAACTGCCATATACTTACTTGGCAACAAAAAAGGCTAAATAATTATACCTACTTATTTTTTTGTGCTAAGTGGCCTCAAAGTCTATAAAATATTGACGTATCGAGTTGTCAGGGCATTGTCCAGTTCATCACACTTGACAATCAATCTACAATCACATTGACATTGGATTTACATCATGCAATGTTTTTGTTATTTTTTTTCAATGGATTATTTTCTCTATTTACATTTTTTTTTAGTAATAAGGGATACTATGTACCACTTATTTGTGTAATGTGCCCACTTATCCTAAAGGGGACATTCAGATTGAAATAACTCTTTCCTTCAGACCAGCCATGTGGGTAGGGGGCCCGTGTCCTTCTTTAAACGGGAAGTCTGGTAGGGTACTTTCCCCATGGTGATGGCATGAAGTCTGGTATAGTTCAGCAAGGGGGACATATGCACACTGCCCCTCATTTTCCCAGGCTGGCAAGGCTGCATGTCTAGATAAAAGTCTGCTATGGATTTTGGTGGGGACCTCATGCCATTTATTTATTTATTTGCATGGGGTTCCCCTTAAAAATCAATACCAGGCCCCTATATGGACCCTTATTCAGGTTGCATGCCTGCATATAAGGGTCGTGTATGGATTTTTAAGTAGGACCTCAAGCAAAAAAAAAAATAATGACACAAGGACCCTTTCAAAATCTATAGCAAACCCTTATCCTAGTTAGGGTTCTGGTGTGGATTTTTAAGGGGGAACCCAACAGAAAGAAAAAATCCAAAACCAATCTGGTTGGTCATGAAAGGGAGGGACAATGAATGTAGGATACCTCCCTCCCCTCACCTCCTTAACCTTACCAAGCCCTGTGCCCTCAACTGGCAGTGGCATAGCACATTGCTCCCATGTTGATGAGGACAATGGCCTCTATCCCACATACCTAACGCAGTGTAGGGATCAGCAAGGAAGTGGAAATTTATCATAATCTGAATTTATTCCTTAGGATAAAGGGAAACCCCAGATAACTGCCCCCCATGTCAATAGGTATGAAATACACAGTACCCCTTGTTAATCATCAACAAAAAGACACACTATATACTGTAGAAAAAGTATTTTGGTAAAAAAAAAAAAATTAAACCCATTACCTATCACTATGAGTGACACTCAACCACCAATATCACACTCCAATCGTAATCATAACTGTCATTTAGTGGCTTTTTTTTTTTTTGATTATAACTTTTGTGTATTTTTAATGTTGCCCTTTAAGCCCTATTAAAAGACCCTCTCCCCACTGAACTGTATTTTTTTTAAAAGAACTCTAGGGAAAAAATCTGCTTGCACACAAGGAGTTAAGTGCAACAAGGTGCAAGCCACCTTAGGGTTCTTTCTTTTGTCAATTTACTGTTTTATTAAGTGAAGATAGTATAGGGATAATTTCAGTGCTCTGACACCCCAGCTACAGGCATCCTATACAGCAGCCATTCTGTTGTTTGCAGCAGCACTGCCCACCCCTTACACCCCCCCTCCCCCTCTCTGCTCCCTTTGCCCAATCAAAGACTGCTTTGCATTCTGAAAACCCTCTCACAAAATCCAAAGCTTTCTGTGAATGGGAAGGGGAGAGGAGAGGCAGACAGAGTGTCCGTATCTCTCCCCTTGGTGCACCGGCGTATAGCAAAAGGTATACTATTGGCATTCAGTGAACCAGTAAATTCTAAACAAAAGAGAGAGATCCAGGAAGTGACATACACCTCCTTGCACTTAAGGCTAAATTAAACTCTACTTCTTTTAAATGAAATGTCCCCTAGGTGGTGTATGCTATAATGTGCTAGGAGCACTGACAGCACTCCGCTCTCAGTGCTCCTGCTGGTCCCAGGCACCTCCATCAGCAATAGATGATTTTGTCATTTTATTTTTTAATGGGCTAGTCGTGTTTATCTTGTAATTTGTGACTGCAGTTCTTTTTTTAGGACTTATATGTATTTTCTTCTGATGAAAACAAATATCTTAATGAAATATGCAAGCAAAAACTACTACCCATAAAGACTATAGTAAGCCTATGCTACCTGCATGGCTGGAACCCAACATTCGATTTTTCCTTTTTGCTAACCTTGGAATCCACAGTATAGTCCATTGCTGAGGACAGCCTTTCTTTTTACCATGGAGAAACTCTTGAAATAATGTTCAGCTTTCACTGAACCCTCACTACAATCTATAAAAGAAAGAGTTCACTGTACATTTGTAAAATAATGTGGGGTCAGAGTCAAAGGATCTGTCAAGTACAATTGGTGCTGGAACTATGCAGGCAACTACAAGCAGTAGATTAACCACTTCAGCTCCGATTTATACGATACGTCACTGTGTTGCTTTTACTGACAATTGCGCGGTCGTGCGACCCTGTACCCCCAAAAAATTATGTTATTTTTTCCCCCACAAATAGAGCTTTATTTTGGTGGTATTTGATTACCTCTGTGGTTTTTATTTTTTGCACTATAAACAAAGACCAACTATTTTGAAAAAAAAAATTGTTTTACTTTCTGCTATAAAACACACCAAAAAAAAAATTAAAAATCGAATCTTCATCAGTTTAGGCCAATATGTATTTTGGTACATATTTGTGCTAAAATAAATCCCAATAAGTATATATTGATGGTTTATAGCGTCTACAAACTATGGGCTATTTTTATGGACTTTTTTATTGTTTTTACTAGTAATGGCAGACACACAAGATCTCTCTTTTGCTCCCTGACAGAACAGCGGTCTGACTTGTTTACATATACAGACCGACATTCTGCCTTTCCTCTGAATGAACGATTGGTGGTCCCGGAAGCCAATCACAGCTGGAGCAGGTATGTGATTTTGCGCAGCTGGGATGCCCTGTCGCAGTATATATGCGGTGGGCGGTCCGGAAGCAGTTAATCTGCCACTGCTCAAGGAACCCCTAGCAACTTCTGGAGGAACCCTGTTCCATGAAATCATGGTTTAGTAAGGCTCGCTTCAGAAATCATTAATTTTCTGTTCGAAACAAATGACACACAGACATATAGAAAAACGCAGATTCTAAAAAAATCCCGGTGTTTAGATATAGTAATTGCATAGATGAATGCCTGATTAACAATTGACATTAATTTTGATTACTTAGCTTTTCTGGACCAGTGATTTAGACCTACTCTGCCTTGGGCTCATATTGTTGTTGTGTCTTTTTTTGTCAGGAAAGCCCTGGCAAATCATAGACGTTTCCTTACTAAGATGAATGAAATGCAGTTTTCACTATTATTAAAGTATTTATGTTTTTTTTTTCTTTTAAAATAGCAAACATGTTATACTTACCTGATCTGTGCAATGGTTTTGTACAGAGCAGCCCTAATCCTCCTCTTCTAGGGTCCCCCGCCAATGCTTCTGCCTTCTCCTGCCTTCTGAGTGTCCCCATTGTCACCCTGTCAATTAAATGGCGAGGCCACAGTGACATCACTCATGCGCATGGGAGTCACTTCACCACAACACAGAGCGGGTGCCATAAATGTGGTCTGAACTGGGCATGCGTTGCACAGATTACATTACCACTGACAAATTGTGAGAGGCATTTATGACAGAAGAGACCACTAGAGTCTGGTATTTTAAAAAAAACAAACCTGTCTATCAGCATTTTAAGCCTTTTTCTTGTATACCGAAAAAAAACAAAAAACAAACCCGGTTTAATGGTTGCCATTTCAAGGCTTATTTTTAAAATAACGTGAATAGAATAATTAAAAATCATCATATGTAACAAGTCTTCTAATTTAATACTTTCATAAATCAGAGGGTTATCTGTATAAATCTTGCAGAATTATAGGCTCAATTCACAAAGCTAGCATAAAGCATCCTTATTTAAAAAAAAAAAAAAAAAGCTATTTTCATGCCAAATAGATGTGAAAATTACAGTCATTTGGATGAAATTAAGATCATTATACTTTTGTTAAAGCTTTGTAAATTGAGCCTTATATGTGCTGCATGATACCATCTGATTTTTGTTACCAATAGACAATTGCAGAAAACAATGTATTTGCTTATCAGTTAAATCTGCAGGTATAGAGACATCAATTAAATAATGTACCTGAATTTGTAGTGAAAACAGACTCCTCCAATCTATTCCACGTCAGCACTAAAGCCGGCCAAACACTAAGGCCTCGTACACACGGCCGAGGAACTCGACGTGCCAAACACATCAAGTTCCTCGGCCAGTTCAGCCCTGAAGCCGCCGAGGAGCTCGGCGGGACGAGAGCTCCCATAGAACAACGAGGAAATAGAGAACATGTTCTCTATTTCCTCGCCGAGGTCCTCGTCGCCTTCCTCGGCCGAAAGTGTACACACGGCCGGGTTTCTCGGCAGAATTCAGCCAGAAACTCGGTCGGAAGCTGAATTCTGCCGAGGAAACTGGTCGTGTGTACGGGGCCTTAGGCTGGGTTCACACTACTACACTACTTTCATCCTACTTTGCTCTGCTACATTGGTCCTACATTTATCCTACATTGGTCCTACATCCATCCTACTTTCATGAACAGGATACTACTTTGGTCCGACTTCAATGATATTCAATGGGCCTGAAGTAGGATCAATGTAGGACCAAAAGTAGTACAGGGAGCATTTTCAAAGTCGGACCGACTTGTGTAGGACGCTACAAGACGCTCTCATAGGGAAACATTGAACACAGAGCAAAGTAGGATGAAAGTAGTGTAGTAGTGTGAACCCAGCCTAAAAGACTTTGGGGTTGATTTGCTGATGGAAAATAGACTGTGCACTTTGCAAAGTGTAGTTGCCCTCTGCAAGTGTAGTTGTTCCAGAGCATAGTAAATGAGTTACGACTTCACTTTGAAAAAAGCACTCAATCACATGCAGGAAAGATACAAAAAAAATGCATTTTTGCTTACACATGATTGGATGATGGAAGTCAGCCAGGGCCGGCCCTACCATGGGTACCAAGCGGCACTTTTAGGGGGGCGGCAAACTGATACCCACCAGCCAGCCAATTCCACCCGCAGTCAGCCGCTGCTGTTAGTGATGAACGGAGCGGGCAAGCACAACACTCACAGCCAGGGGGGTGGGAGGAGGGCCGTGGCAAATTACTTGGGGGGGTGCAAATTACTTGCCTTGCCCCGGGCGCTGACAACCAACGCTACACCACTGGGGGTGAGCAGTCAGCAAGTGAGCGGGCAGGGAAGCAGAGAGATTATGTCATCTCTCACCGCCCTTACTGTGCAGCCGCAGGGAGGTGACGGTGTGGCAAGTGACAATCCGCAAAGTGTGGCATGTGACGTGGCAAGTGACAACCCGCAACGCGTGGCAAATGACAATCAACAACATGTTGCAGATGACGTAAGCGACAATCCGCAACATGTGGCAGGTGATAATCCGCAACGTGTGGCAGAGTCCCAAGCAAAACTCTAAGTTAAACACACATCACATACAGCACTGTGTCGCTTAAACTGACAATTGCGCTGTCGTGCAACGTTGTACCCAAATAAAATGGACGTCCTTTTTTTCCCACAAATAGAGCTTTCTTTTGGTGATATTTGATCACCTCTGCGTCTATTTGTTTTTTTTTGTGCTATAAACAACAAAAGAGCGGCAATTAAAAAATGTATATATTTTTTACTTTTTGCTATATTAAATATCCAAAAAATGTATAAAAAAAAACAAATTTCTTCATCAGTTTAGGCCAATATGTATTCTTCTACATATTTTTGGTACCAGAAAAAAAAAACACGATTAGCGTACATTGATTCGTTTGTGCAAAAGACATTGCGGCCACCGGCAATTCACAGGTCCCTTTATACTCCTATATACA
The DNA here is from genome assembly GCF_905171775.1 of Rana temporaria. NCBI lineage: Eukaryota > Metazoa > Chordata > Amphibia > Anura > Ranidae > Rana > Rana temporaria. Next base: position 46,039,955 of record NC_053501.1, read on the forward strand.
TGTAAAGAGCCATGACAGGTCGTCGTTATACTCCTTTATACATGTATAGAGCAATGACAGGTCCTCTTTATACTCCTATATACATGTATAGAGCAATGACAGGTCCTCTTTATGCTCCTATATACATCTATAGAGCAATGACAGGTCCTCTTTATACTCCTATATACATGTATAGAGCCATGACGGGTTTCCTTTAGTTATCATGATACAAAATAGTGAATGTGGGGGCCTTTTGGTGAGCGTGTTTTTTTTTGGGGGGGGGGGGCAGCATTTCATTCTTGGTCCCAGGCAGCACAATGTCTTGGGCCGGGACTGAAGTCAGCAGAGCTTCTGCTCATTTACTAAGCTTGGATCAACTACACTTTGCAAAGTGCACAGTCTATTTGGCTTTAGTAAATCAACCACAAAGTCTTTTAGTGTATGGCCAGCTTTAGTGCTTATGTGGAAGAGATTAGAAGAATCTGTTTTCACCATTAATAAATCAACCCCTTTTTTGGAAGTTTTTAGTTTTGAGAAAGGTTGCTGAATATTCCAATTATTAGTGAGGGTCACATTAACATTAATTTTCGACCATCGTGATGAGAAAATTCAAAGGATCAGGATGGAATTTTTTTGAATGTAATGTGCTAGATATTTATTGAGTGTAATGAATCTTTGCAATCATAATAAGTAGTAAAACACTAAAGCTGAACTTGAGCTAGTAGAATTATGTTTGAATTTTTACTTTTAAAGAAAGTTCAGTTTTCTAATTGTAAGTGGGTCAAATCAACGTTCATTTTTTAATGCAGTGACAGGAAAACTCAAAGGAGTGGGATGGAAACATTTGTTCAAACTTGCAAATTTCGAAGGCCCCATTCACACCTGAGCATAGTGTTTTCAGGCAGAAAGTCGCGCAATTTTTACAGTGTTTTTTCCGTGATTTTGTACAGGTCAAAAGGTCACCAATGTAAAAAGTAGAAAAACGCCCAAATCTCCCTAAAAAAAAGTCCCAGAACTTGTTTGAGCTTCAGGCGTTTTGGAGCTTCTGGCTTCAGGCGTTTTGGAGTGGAGATGTGAACCATCTCCATAGAGAATAATAGATTTTTTCCCCTTCAGGGTTTTGTAGCTTCAGGCTTCAAGATACAAAACGCTCAGGTATGAATGGGGTCTAACAGTGTATGTGATTTTCATTCAGGGATTTACATTCATTCCTAAATCAAATGTTAAAAGCAAACAAATATTTGAAGCACTTTCAAACAACATTTATCAAATTATCAAACATACTGAGAATATTTGCGTGTGCGTAGCTAGCTTCTGACTAGGAGCTAATCAGCACATTGTGAATGTGTTCTTAAAGCCTCACTCCAACTAAAAAAAAAAATTTTGGACATATTGCGCCAGAGTTAGAGATTTGTTCATGTTTAAGGTTTAATTCAGCTTTAAGTGTTATGCGTGACCATGTCATAGTGTTAGGGAAATCATTCTGAAAGTATCAATCCACTCTTTAATTTTGTCCCAAAAGATATAATAATCACTGGTAATGTCTCGCCGGTCCTAAACTATTGTAGGAAATTCCCAAACCTGAGAACAAAACTATTGATAAACAGAACATACTAGTATAGAAAGCACAGTTAATTTGTATTTATCACAAAAAGCAGGTGGGAATTGGTGCAAATCTGTTATTCATTACTATTCTAGATCTGGATGAAGAATATTTTGGATTACCAGAGGTATAAAAAGACAATATTAATTTTTTTTTTGCAGTTTTAAGTCTTATTTTGAACACCAAGATGCATCATATGTAGATATATATACCATTTACCCATTTTCTATTTTGTTTTACAGGCATACATAAGACTAACATTAATGTACATGGTCCATAAACAGAGAAATATATAACTTTTACTTCAACTTCTCAAAAAGTAAAATAAATACAAATCAATATAAAATAATAAAAATGCACATAGGTTTGGCATTATATTAAAATGAATGTGTATCTAGATAACCTGTGGCATTGCAGCAGGGAAGATTTGAAATCACAGTCTCATCTAGTGGTAAAAGGGGGAGGTCTCAGCAATAGGTACAGTTTTCAATTTCCAGGAACACCTTTAAAGCAAACCTGTGGCTATACAAAAGCTAAGATTATACACACTGACTGTGCAATAAAAGCTCCTTCCAGGTTTTAGGATGTCTGATCAAACTTTCAGCACAGGGCTCAAACATGCAGTCATCTTTCTGGTTGCCATCCCTGCCTGCCCGCTGCCTTCTCCTGAGTTACCCAAAACAATGATGGGCCAATAACATGGGTCATGAGGTGGCAAAAGGTGGACCGAGCTGTCATAGTATTGGGAGTCCATGGGTCGCTTGGCCTAGTATTAGGGACACATGGAGCTCTCTAATCAGGAGGCATTGACTACAGAGCAAGAGGCATTTTTTATAGTTTTGTTACTGCTGCAAGTTAATTATAAAGTCCATTATTTTAAATAATTTTAGCACTTCACAACATGTTCTTTAAGTTTAGATCTTTTACACACCATATATAAATAATAAGACATGAATACAAAGTTGCATCCTGTTCACATTGCTTTAAAATAACCTGAGGCCTTTGTGGCAAGAAACCTGCACTGAGATTGTGCGCCTTGAGGCGTCCTGACCCAAAACAAGCATGCAGGTCAGAAAAAGTCAAGACAGCAAATCTGCATGCCTGATCCGGTTGGTGACTCCAAGTACTGGAAGCAGTTGGATTAGAACAGTACAGCTTTCCTTTGGAAAGTGTCCCCCTGCTGCTCTACTTGATTCCATCTGTGAAGTGAGACGAGCAATGAGCCAATCAAAATATGACAGCAGATAGAAGAGTGTGATTTGTATACCAACCGGTTTACAGACCCCACCACCACTATCCAGTCTGCCACATTGCAGTTTTACATTTGTGACAGTTATAGAAGATTGCATCTCTTGCAGATAGAAAGGATTGTGTGAAATTTCTCATGGCCGGGAGTGTATAGCCCTGGATCTGGTCTGACAGGTTATAGAGGAGACTGTACACGTCTGCTCAGTCTGCTCTGGGTTGGAGTGGAGCAGTTTTATATCCATCCATCTACTATAAAGGTTTAATGCTAAAGCCGGACGGACAGACAGACTTTTTCCATTGGAAATTCCGACCGTGTGTATGCCCCATCAGAAAGTCCGATGAATTCCATCTGAGTTTAGCTAGAGAACATGTTCTCTTTTACTCCAATGGAATTCTGTCGGAATTCGGATGTGATTTTGGTCGGACAAAGGTCCGATCGTGTGTATGGAGCTTAAGGTGCAGCTAGACCTGTAAAAAGGTCTTCCTTGGATGGAGCATTTTTTTTGTGGTAATCACCCAAGCACTGGATTACTTTTTTTTATGAAATACACAAGTGGAGCACCTTTATTCTTTTTTTGTACACACTTTTAATATTCCATTGGGATTCATTTCTGTTGCACAAATTTTAAGAATTATGGGACTATTGATTTCTCACTTCTTGATATTGTTTATTGATGTTTTCATCATTTACGCTTTTTGATTATCTGTATAATATGTAAAGCGCTGTGCACTTTATTAGATAACGCAACACATTTTTCTATTCATTTAGTATGTATATTTTTATGTGAGGTATAGTGAGTGCAGCTATCTTTATTAGATTGAGATCGTTTTACTTGGGAAGCTATTTGGATTGAATATACTTAGCACAGAACACTAATTTATATTTGTATAAATTAAAAGTTGACTAATTCTAAAAGGGGTTGTATCAGGCAGAATAGGCATATATTTTGTAGTCAGGTGTTCTGTAAAAGAGGCCTGATGTTTTAAACTTTTAGGTAGCCTGTTGATACATCAGGCAAAAGAAGCGATATAGTGTTATCTGGATAATGGGCTAATGTGGAATTGTTTCCCAGTCACGGACCTGAAATAATGCCCATACTTGTTCCAAATCAGTGCTATCAGTGCTATTGGAACTACAGCCAGGTAAAAAAATATATTTTTAAAAAAAGGTCACCATAGTTTCTTAATGCAGGTTTTTTCTTTAAAGCGGAAATAAACCCGTCTCATATCCGGAAATGTAGCACTCCCATTGGTTTGCTCTCTACAAAACTGCCAAACCATCCAATGGCTGGTGTCATAACTGATCACATGTGTAGCGTCATGGCAGTTGTAGATTAAACAGAGGCAAAGATGGCAGCTTACTTTGGCTAAAAACGATAGAGGGGATTACTTACACTTTAAGTTATAAGAAGATCTGAATTATCTTTTAAAATACATTTCTATAAACATCATTGTGTCTCATGGTCAGAGCTACGGGGGTGCTGGGGTGGTGCCCTCCCAGATTTTAGTCGTGCCCTCCCAAAACCAACCACCCCCTACTCCACCATGAACAGTCTGCATACAGCTGCACTTTCCCTCTTTGCAGATTTGTAAATGTACTGCCCGTCTGCATCGATGATCGGATCAGCAGAGGACACGGTTATGCAGGGGAGGCTGCCTGTACCACTCCCCTGTTGTCTAATTCGAGTACATTGTCCCTCAAGATTTTAAATATCTCCCGAGACAGCCAGAGTTGGTAGGCGGGGCTGGGGGTGTGGCTGCCTCCTCTACTCCTCCCACAGACTCTTTCACTCAGGCTAATCCCAAAGTTGAAGAAGGGGAAATGGGACAAATGGACACAGTAGCCATTGAGTAAGTGACTGAGGACATTGTCACTATCACTATCACACTGTCACTGTCAGCCCTAAACTGCCACCATACTTCCCTAAACTGCCACTATACTGCCCTAATCTGCCACTATACTGCCCTAATCTGCCACTATCCAGCCCTAATCCGATACTTTAACATCCTAACCTGTCACTATACTGCCCTATAGGATGGAGGCGTAAGAGCAGGAATATCTTTTTCAGGGAAACAAATAAAGGTCAGTTGAAAAATATCCAACATGACCAATTCAGATGCTCCTCCCAAGACTTATTGGCTGCTGATGTCTGTGAAGGTCTGGTGCCAACACACATTGGAACCCATTTGTGACAATGTCTATGGGGTCCTTTCATCTACCAGATTCCAGACAATGAGGACCTTTGTGCTGTAATCTTATAATGTATTCTTTGATAAAACGAGTGTAAACTAATCTTATTACCTTAAATTAAATGAGTTGGTTATGATCGTTACTGCTGTACTTAGAGCAACAACAAAAATTCTCTGGGTAAAATAAAATGAGTCCATTTTGTGATTAGTACCTCTAGAGATGCTATGTATGCATGCATGCATGCATGAGCACAGTAATAATTTAATACACAAAATATCAGATATATGTACCTATGTTTTATTACATAGCGAATGGATGATATTTTCAGAATAAAGCCAATGGTTTCTATCATCCACTTGAGTTCACCAGGGGAGAATTCAATATGTTTCTGCTCTTGTCAACTATAAAATGCACAGCAGTGAAGTTGGTGCACATTTTGTCCCTTGTGGAAGATGGGAGTTGGTTGCTATAGGAACCCATCCAACAATATAAGAATTTCAAGGATGCTCCTGGAGCATCTCTATTCACACATATTAACTGTTTCAGTGCTTACCCACTGTAATTAAAATAATTGCTAAGAATGGTTGAACGAAGGCTGACTGTGCCATTGTGTCCCTAGCTATGAAAACATGGACAAATAGGAAATGTGATTTTTGGCAAATGGATCAGAGTCACATTATAGAAGCTTGTGGTGTGTAAAAGCAAACGTTGGAAGTAGCTCTGTGTCTACTGAAGATAAATGTATGATACGTGAAAGGTAAAAATATAAAACAGATTCAAAAATACTTTTTTGTAAAGAAAATTTACCCTAAAACTATTATACGTTTTCATGAAAAAAAAATATTATATGTTATTTGTAAAACATTTACAGCAAGTTCAGTGGCTGTAATATTGTTGGTCATTGGGCAGCACAGTATCTAAAGGGTATGCACTCTCGTACAGTCCTGGGTTCAACTGCTAAACTCGGCTATCCGGGGAAATATCTGCATGAAGTTGTATTATCATACTGTTTTGTTTTTTTCTTCCCACAGTATGAAGAAATTCAAATGTGTAAATTAGCTTCCTACCAAACTTTCCCTGCTGCATATGAGTGTGATGGGGTCATTAGATTGTGAGCATTTTCAGGAATTAAGACTTACATGAATTGTTCTAGGCACCCTGAAAAAGATTGTATAATGTATCAGCATTATAATAATAATGGAAATAAAATTGATTTTATTTGCATTTCATGCAAAACTTACCTTCATCCCCTGGCTCTTCCCAACTTGTCTTTTCTGTTCCTCATCGGCTTTGTTCCCTATCAAAATCTTCTGCACTCCATCAGGTGCATACTAAAACATAATGTATATATATTAATATCAAAATTACTTAAAAATTCTATAAAAAAAAAACACTAAATGTATTAGCATAGGTTATGAAGAGATCAGGCAACCCAAATCGGTATTTCAGTCATGTGTTGAGGCCAGTCAGCCAACAAAGTCATCAATACCAGTGACTCAGTGAGCTCTTCCTAGAGGAGCTGGCAGCTATGTCATTTAGCAAGGTTCACTCCCCCTACTGTGGTCTTCATACTGTAAAATTTGTGAGAAATCCCACAAAAATAGTGGGAGCCAAATGTAACAGTAATGGTAAATAGTGGGTGAGGGCAAATTACACTTTAATGGGAAAGGCTTAAAAGATAGGTCTGGAGTCTAGAGTAAGATACAAATAAATACTGTTTTATAGGCTATAGGCTAGACTCACCCTCTCTTAGCCCAATAGCACCAATACTTTATTTTTCCTCAAGTGGCTATGGACTGTTCCTCCACCATCTCCTGTCACCATCCTTACACCATTACCCCAGGCATTATCCTCCCCTTACCCCGATACCCTCGCTACACCTCCGGCTGTCTGTTCACCTAAATTCTGTTGAGGGGACACTGGTACCTAACGTAGTGGCAGCACAAGTGCAGTTTGGGGCACTACTTTTCTTTCCCTTCTGAATGCAGATATCATGTGCCAAAAAACATTTTTAAACATGCTACAGCGATGCACAGCAAGTGAAATAGCTGTGGTCTCCCATATTCTCATTCATGTAATCCAATCAGACATTCTATAACTCTAGCCATTTGGGGAAGGAAACATGCCAATATCAGAACTTCCTAATGGGCAGCTACTGTGCTCACTGCCCCCATCGCATCATGCTTACAAACATTCCTGGACATTACAGGGATTACACTGATTCTGACAATGACCCCGCAACAGCATGAAAATCTGGTATTACAGGTCAGTTTTCACGTATGGTTATAAAATTGGGGCTTGGTCCATGATCTCTGTTTGCAAGCAGCTAGAATGCATACGTCAAGGGTCTGTTGAGAGCCATGATGTCTCTTTGATTGGTCACACCAATCAGCAGGGCACCACCATGAGGGGATGAAGGTCATCCCCTAAGTGTGATCATCAGGTCATGTGCTCACTCCAAGCCTACATGCAGTGGGACTATGGAAAACAAATGTAGTCACCCTCTAACAGGAAGTCAGATCACAGCAACAAAAAAATAAATTAAGGGATTTGAAGGAGGCTGAGCGCAATATAAGGTACTTTTTGAGTTAAGAATACATACTTAAATACAAAACAAAAATTGTGTCACTTTAAGATTCAGAGTTATAGACAAAACCCTGATTCGTCTAGAAATACTGTATCTCACAAAAATGAGTACAGCTCTCTGATTTTTTTAAATATTATATCTTTTCATGTGACAACACTGAAGAAATACAATTTTGCTACAATGTAAAGTAGTGAGTGTACAGCTTGTATAACAGTGTAAATTTGCTGTCCCCTCAAAATAACCAACACACAGCCATTAATGTCTAAACCACTGGCAACAAGAGTGAGTACACCCCTAAGTGAAAATGTCCAAATTGGGCCCAATTAGACATTTTCCCTTGCCGGTGTCATGTGACTCCTTAGTGTTACAAGGAGCAGGTGTGTTAAATTTGGTATTATCGCTCTCACTCTCTCATACTGGTCACTGAAAGTGGCAGTGAGAAGGTTGGTCTATGTGGACAGCTTTACCCTGGATACCTGCATACTTAGATGTGCCTGTTTTAATCCACAACCATGTGAGTTTCTAAATGTTGCACCTTCATTAAATGTAACCATATGGCTACACTTAGAGGCGCTTCTCTTCTCTTTTATACTCAGTTGTAACATGACGCTACTCTTAAATCAAGACGTCGATTGTGTATCAACTCCAAGTTTATAAAAAAAAATTAGCTTGTCTTACAAAACGCTCTCAAACCAAGTTACTCTCAAGCCTAGGTTTTACTGTATAGGCAGTTTAGTTTAATGTTAAACAGTTAAAACAAAGAGTTTGGACCAGTGGAGGCTGGTGCTCCATTTGGGGGGGGCAACAAACAAACATCAGGCTCTAATCACGTGCTTCAGAAAAACAAAATAAAACAAACCCCATTAAAATCCATGCATCCGGCGCCCTGCATGGAGATTAGGGGCCTGGCCCATGCATTAGGGAACGGCACCCCTGCGCCCCATTTGGAGCCACTGCCACTGGTTTGGTGTTGCATATTTACAATTTTACATGTTCCCATGGCCACATAGCGTTGACTACTCTCCACTGCCCCCTCCCCCCAGTCCCAGACACTTCCACAACGGTCACCGGTCCTCACCTGCTCTTACTGAAGTTGATCCGGACCGGCGGGTGACGGTGGCATCGGCGGGTGATGGTGGCATCGGCGGGTGAGCTCTCAGAAAGTTTCAGGCGGGCGTGAGACTCCAGGCGCATGCATGCGCCACCCGTGATCACAGACAGGCCAGTTCAGGCCTGTGGCCACATGACCCGCCGTGACCCAATCACAGGCCAGCTCAGGCCTGTGGCCACATGACCCGCCGTGATCCAATCACAGGCCAGCTCAGGCCTGTGGCCACCCAGTCTGCTGCCATCTAGTTACGGTAGAAGTAATTGCGGTAACGCCGCCCAAGTAATGGGAACGGCGTTGCCGAGAGGGAAAGAGTAATCTGGTAGATTACTCGTTACCCTCAGGAGGCCCATCGTTGCGTAACGGCATTTATTTAAACGCCGTTACTTACAACACCGCTTCTGACAAGTTTTCCTGATACCAAAAAAAAAAAATGGTGACAGGGGAGGGCACAGTCTAATTGACGGCCTCAGCTCTGTTTCTGTGTGCTGTATGAAGGGGGCAGGAGTGTCCCTTTCCTCTAATCAGCTCTCAGAGCTCTCCTCACTGATGTAACTTCAGCTTCCCACCCCCTGCTTTTCAGAGCTGAGAGATCCTGTGTAAATTCTGCACTTTGAATGTATGCAGGGGAAAGAGGGCAATAAATAGACACGTACAACTTATGTAAGAGGATTTGTTTCATTTCTGTGTATCACCTGAGGCCAGTCACTTCACTAGGTATATGTAAGGGATTACAACCACTTTAAGAAGTATACATTGTGTATTATTGTACTTTTGTCTTCAAAATTGCATTGTATTTGTGTGTGGGCATATGCCATATTTATTATAAATATAGGTTTGACAAATATTCTAGGAGCATAGTAGGGTGTAAAAAAATATATGGATACTATGCTTTTAATTCTTTAGGATCTATATTTGTTGGAAAAACTTGGTTTTTAATTCATGCTGAAATGAATAGTTTAGTTCAGAAAAAAAAAATTGTTATTCTGTTACTTTAAGCAAAGGATATGTTTATTTAGTTTTAATAAATGAATTTGGGTAGTTAAAGTAAATGATAATATAATTACCTCATCTACATCACTGGCCCATTTCATTATATGCTGGTAGGACCGCTCACTTGTTATGTCGTACACTAAAAATATTCCCTAAAACAAATACAGAAAATAGAATTAGTGACACAAAATTAAAGCATTAAATATTTTACAAATCTCTGATTAAAAAAAAAAAAGATCTCCCAGGAATGACTGTGTGGCCCTGGATGTCTCCAGTACCCTAATATACCTGGGAGTAAAATACATCAAAATGTAAAAATATATATATATATATATATATATATATATATATATATATATTTAGTTTGACGTACAGCTGTATCACTTCCAGATGTTTAAATATCAGCATGCAAAACTGCATGCACCATGAATTTTAAAGGAATTAAAAAGGAAAACATTTGTTTTGTTAATTTTGAAAAGACTTTATTTTAACAATTAAATGAACAATAAAATACAAGAGACTATTACTTTACCAGCAGAACACATTTAGGCAATAAATGACAATAAACAGAAAGTGACAAAAGCTCCCATGGCGCATCTACATTTTAGTAGCTGTGCCTGTTTCTCACAACACGGACAAGTCATGATTCTGGAGCTGACAAATGTTGGTTTGAGAATGTGGAGGGAGCATTTGTGCAAAGGGTTTTCCCCAATATACTAACTAATAACTTTTGCTAGTAGGCAAACACTGGGGCTATCGTTGGGTAAAGCTGGAATGGCATGAGAACTTAGCAGCTTATGTGGCTATATTGACAGCCTGCATTGCGTGAGTGTAAAGTTCACCTTTCTCACATACAGGCAGTACTTTGCTTGTGCAACACTGTCCGTGAAAACAGTCATAATTGCTGCTAAGGTCCCAACTAGTGCTGGCTTTACCTAACAATAGCCCTAGCATTTCAGTGTCTTCCTCCCCACCAGCATCGTCTCTCAATGAGACAAAAACAGAATGGTGCACGAGAGGGTAAGGAAACACACTGATAACACAACTAAAAGTCTATAAAGTCCAGGAAGTATACACATGCAGCATTAGTGGCTGCTCCCTTAAGGCCGCGTACACACGAAGAGTCCATCCGATGAGAATGGTCCGCTGAAGCAGACTGATGGTCTGATGTGCGTACACACCATAGTTTTCAAAACCGATCGGGTCAGAACGCGGTGACGTAAAACACACAACGTGCTGAAAAAAACGAAGTTCAATGCTTCCAAGCATGCGTCGACTTAATTCTGAGCATGCGCGGGTTTTGAACCGATGCTTTTGCGTACTAACCATCGGTTTTGACCTATCGGTCAGCCGTCCATCGGTTCGATTTTAAATCAAATTCTCTTTTTTTGGACCAAAGGACAACAGACCGATGGGGCGTACACACGGGCGGTTTGGACCGATGAAACTGAACTTCAGTCCGTTTTCATCGGTTTAGACCAATCGTGTGTACGCGGCCTTAGAGTGAAGCACTCTGGAAGAACAATGGGAGAAAAATAAGGTGAGCCAAAAACTAAGTGCAGCAGAAGAGGCAAAGAATGGTATATTTAATTAAAATCAACCAAATGACTACTCACACTAATATAAAGATCAGTAGGCATATAACAGTATAATACTGTGGTCACTCAGCAGGTCCCTGGTGGATGGTGGTGTGTAGATGTTAACAGGAGAGGAGAGGATAGGAACAACCAGCCTGACAGCCATCTTGTCATCTCAGAACCAGCATGGAACACACTTGTATCGGTGGTCATATCGGAAGTGACGTCAAAAAATGGAGATAACGTTTCAAAGCATCCGCTTCTTCATCAGATCTAAATGGCTATTGATCTCCTGACGTCACTTCCAATGTGACTCTGAGTATGTTCCATGCTGGTTCCAAGGAGAACAAGACGGATGTCCAACCGGTTGTTCCTTTCCTCTCCTGTTAATATCTACACACCACCATCCACCAGGGACCCACTGAGTGACCACAGTATTACTGTTATATGCCTATTGATCTTTATACAAGTGTGAGTAGCCATTTGGCTGATTTTAATTAAATTTACCATCCGTTGCATCTTCTGCTTTTGGCACACTTTGTTTTTCTCCCATTGGCTCTCAATGGCCCAGTTGAAAGATTTTTCCATTTGCCAATGGTGACCAGGATTTTTCCAGCCCAGGCTATATTAGTCATAGTCCTGACCATTTATCGGTTTACACTGCAGTCAAAGCGATGCTGCATGGTCAAAGCTGTGCTTGGATAGTGAAGAAACAGCAGATTATTTCTGTGCTTTCTCCTCCACTCACAAAACTCTTGACTGGTTAACGGAACTGCTCCTTCCTCACCTAGTCTGTATGCTGAAGTGCAGGGCATTGTGGGAGGCTAGTGCAAAAACAGCTCGGGTTACCATTTTAAAATACATATACACATATTTTTATTAAATGCAAACATTGAATAAATGAGTTATTTTCTTATATCTATGTATGCTTTAAAGCAGGGATCTTCAAACTACGGCCCTCCAGCTGTTGCGGAACTACACATCCCATGAGGCATTGCAAGATTCTGACATTCACAGACATGACCGAGCATGATGGGAATTGTAGTTCCTGAACAACTGGAGGGCCGTAGTTTGAAGACCCCTGCTTTAAAGTAACAGTCCATTCAAATTACACCCATCCTGGCAAATCTTTACACTACATAGTTTATGGTAAATTGTGTTGATCTGACCGATTAAATCTCAAATGGATCTGAAGCACAATCTAACTGTTTGGAGAATCACGGCCTAGATCTCACCAGATTTTGTAAACCTTTTCTGAAAAAAAGGGAACATTTTGCATCCATAAATAGTCTGTTGCCTGCTCCCCGACCACAGCCTCCCCCTCACTCGCCGATTGCCTCCCAGGGTTGCAGAGTCCCTAGTGAGCAACCACACAACCCACAACTTTAATCGGTAGGGTCAGGATGTCAACATAACAATAGTCCTGGCATTTCAGTGCTCGCGTCCCAGCGGGCTACACAATAGAATGTTCTGGTCGCCAAAGGGTTTTATCAGTCACCATGGCGACCTGGCGACTGAGAATTGTCCATTTGGCTGTATCTGTGCTACATGCTAGTGGTTATTAAAGCACAGTTGGTCCAAGGACACAAAGGAATGATTTGTGGCTGGGTCTACCGTCCTAAAATGAGTATTAAATCCTTAAAGCGGGAGTTCACCCAAAAATCAACTTTCTGCAGTTAGATCTAGCATACTGCTAACATCTGCAGTATGCTGGTCTTTTTTTTTTTGTTACTTATCGTTTTAGCAGTATTTCTTATATGGCTCCGAGCAGGGAATCCTGCGGGGAATGAGCGTTCCCGAAGGCAAGCAAGTTGATTGACAGCCTTCGATAGCACGTCACGGCTTCCGCAAATAGCCGAGGTGACACTTGGCTGTTTACGGCGCCTGCCGTGTAGAGCTGACTGCGCAGGCGCCGTATATTGCAGAGTGTCACTCATGTGTATTTTCGGAAGCCGTGACGCGCTATCGAAGGCTGTCAATCAATTTGCTTGTCTTCGGGAACGCCTATACCAGGAAGTAATGCCCGCTAGGAGCCATAGAAGAAATACTGCTAAAACGATAAGTACCAAAAAAAAAAAAAAAGACCAGCATACTGCAGATGTCAGCAGTATGCTGGATCTAACTGCAGAAAGTTGATTTTTGGGTGAACTCCCGCTTTAAGTCAGACATTCGGATACCTTCTGTTCTAAGAGAGCTCTACTGTGTTTTGCACTGTTTCGGCAAAAGGCATTTCAATTGTACACTTTCTAGTTTAAAACAATACAATGCTTTCTTTGCCAAGTGAGAATGCAAAGGATCACCTATGATACACACAGAAAACATAAATGGCAGTTATATCTTTTAAACAGAAATTTCAACTCATACTAGTTTATTTCAAACATTACAAAAGTGCAAGAACTACGTTTTAAAATGTATGCTATCATGAAAAAGAACCTGTACTAAGATATAATTATATATAAGAAACCCATTTCTCCATTATCTGCAAGAGATTGCCTATGGCCAACATCACCTTGTAACCGCCTCTGCCCTGACAGCATGAGAAGGTTGGAAGCTACTGATTAAATAATGACTTAACAGTAGGCAGTAATAAAAAGCGATATGTTCTTTCTACATAACAGCTGTTCAGGCTCCCAGGAAGATGGCAGAAGTGGGTCTCTGAAAGCCCATCATTTTTGACATGCCATTCTATGCACCACAAACACATTCATCTTCTGATTTGGGAGTAGGGGTGACTGAGAACCTGAAAATCCGACTTCTGCAGAAGTAAAATTGCATTTTATAGCAAAACCTCTGAAAACCCATATAGTCTGTCGTCTGCTCCCCTTCTGCAGCCTCCCCCACAGGTCTGCTAAAGAGCAGCGCATTTTGCCTGCGGGTTGGGGAACACGTGCAATTAGCATGTGTTACCCGACCTGCATGTGTGTGAACCTAGGGCCAGATCCACGTAGCCCGGGCGCAACTTAACTTTCCCGATTTAAGTTACACCAACGCAAATTTTTCCAGGTTAGTGCCCGATCCACAAAGCACTTACCTGGAAATTTGCAGCGGTGTAACTTAAATCCGTCCGGCGCAAGGCGGGCCCAATCGAATGAGGGGAGGCCCATTTAAATTAGGCGCGCTCCCGCGCCGGACGTACTGCGCAAGCTCCGTCGGGTAAATTACCCAACGTGCATTGCGCTAACTGCCGTCGCACCGACGTCATTTGCTTGGACGTTAACGTAAATGGCGTCCAGCGCCATTCACGGACGTCTTACGCAAACGACGTTGATGTTTGAATTTCGACGCGGGAACGACGGCCATACTTAACATGGCTTAAAGCGGAGGTTCACCCTTTAAAACATTTTTTGACATCACACAAAGTCGCGCCATCCTACCGACACAATGCCGGTGTTTTTTTTTTTTTGTCAGCACATACCTCTTAATCCCGATTTTCACCTCACGGCGATCCCGCGGGAGTGGGCGTTCCCAAGCACTGCCTGTGATTGACAGGCTTCCGAACGGCGCATACTGCGCGTCACAGGTTGCCGAAAAACCCGAACGTCGGTGCGGCTCTATACGGCGCCTGCTCACCGACGTTCAGGTTCTGTCGGCAACCTGTGACGCGCAGTATGCGCCGTTCGGAAGCCTGTCAATCACAGGCAGTGCTTGGGAACGCCCACTCCCGCGGGATCGCCGTGAGGTGAAAATCGGGATTAAGAGGTATGTGCTGACAAAAAAAAAAAACACAGGCATTGTGTCGGTAGGATGGCGCGACTTTGTGTGATGTAAAAAAATGTTTTAAAGGGTGAACCTCCGCTTTAAGAGAACTAGGGCTCAGCCCTACTTTTACGCGGCGTAACCCGACGGAAACTACGTAGATTTAGATCGACGGGCCGTTCGGGAATCACCGTAAGTCTTCATTTGCATTCTCTACGCCGGCCGCAATGGCCTCGCCACCTAGCGGCCGGCCTAGAATTGCATCCTTAAGATCCGACAGTGTAATTCAATTACACCTGTCGGATCTTAGGGCTAGCTATGCGTAACTGATTCTATGAATCAGTCGCATAGTTAGAAACAGAGATACAACGGCGTATCAGTAGATACGCCGTCGTATCTCATTTGTGGATCTGGCCCCTAGCCTCTATCTTCTTCCAGAAAAGACACTTCTATTACAATCATTTAATGACTAAAACACAGCTGTAGAAAACTATTTGCATGAAGATAGGTATATGCTCACATGAGGCAGAATATACAGCCTCATGCTACACAACTAAAGCCCTGTACACATGGCCGAGAATCCCGTCGGGGAAAAAAACGTTGATTTTCCTGACGGGATTCCTGGCAAGCTTGGCTTGCCAAGCCGTGCATACAGACGGCCATTCAAAAGAACCACCGTTTTTTTTGAATGGCAATAACATTCTATGCCGTCGCCGCCATCTTGCTACACCCCACACCATCGTTGTATGCTACCGCGCATGCGTCAAAGTCGTATCTAGCATGCGCGGGTTTACCATGGACAGGCAAGGATACAGACGACCGGTTTTCTCGGCAGGATTTACTTACTTGATTCTCCCTCCTGCATGTTGCGAGCATGCATGCATCTTATCGACTTTGCTCTGGCAGTCTAAGGTTATGACATCAAAACCAATGCAGAGCCCGAAGCCCTGGTATGGTATGGTATGGTATGCATTTTGGGAAACTCCATGCCAAGTCGTGGGGATTCCCATCAAAATTTATTCCAGACCCAAGGGCCTGGTATGGACGGGGGGAGGCTTTTTTTTTTTCATTTATTTTTTTACATTCAGCTGTGGGAACCCCGCTGACAGATGATGACTCATTGGTTGTTAAGGATGTGACGTTCGCCTGTTCCTTAACCACTTCCATACCAGGCACTTACGCACCTTCCTGCCCAAGCCAATTTTCAGCTTTCAGCGCTGTCGCAATTTGAATGATAATTGCGTGGTCATGCTACACTGTACCCAAACAATTTTTTTATCATTTTGTTCCCACAAATAGAGCTTTCTTTTTGTGGTATTTGATCACCTCTGCGTTTTTTTTTTTTGCCCAACAACTAAAAAAAGATCGACATTTAAAAAAAAATACGGTTTTATTTTTTCTGTACATTTTTTGTAAATAAGTACATTTTCTTCCTCAATTACGGGCACTGATATGGCTGCACTGATGGGCACCGATAAGGTGGCACCAATGAGGTGGCACTGATAAAGGTGGCACTGATGGGCACTGATGATGGTCACTTATAGGCGGCACTGATGGGCATTGGTAGGCGGCGCTGGTATGCGGCACTGATGGGTACTCGTGTGTATAAGGTTTTACTATGGTGTATTACAGCATGAATACTGGGAGTTAAAGCCATTTACCTTCTAGGTATGTGCGGGACTGATGGGCACTCATAGGCGGCACTGATGGGTACTTATGGGTGGCACTGATGGGTACTTATGGGTGGCATTGATAGGTGGCACAGATGGGCACTGATAGGTGGGCACTGATGGGCATGGATGGTCACTGAGAGGTGGCACTGATGGACACTGAGGGATGGCACTGATGGTGGCATTGCTGGGCTACCCCCCCTGTCAAGAGAGCCGCCGATCGGCTCTCCTCTACTCGCGTCTGTCAGACACGAGTGAGGAAGAGCCGATTAACAGCTCTTTCTATTTACATTGTGATCAGCCGTGATTGGACACGGCTGATCACGTGGTAAAGAGCCTCCCCCGGAGGCTCTTTACCGAGATCAAAGATGCAGGGTGTCAGACTGACACCCCGCACCACCGATCGCCGCACGCGCCGACATGTTATCCTGCTGGACGTCAATAGACGTCCAGTCAGGATTACAGAACCACTTCCCGGTCGTCAATTGTCTATTGACCGGGCAAGAAGTGGTTAACAACCATGACAGTTACAGGTTGTTAAGGACTCCAACAGTCACCTGCTCCTTAACAACCAGCTATTTACAGTCTATGTTAATGACACCGGCTTCTGCCAGTAGTAAATTACCGCATGTTTTCACTAATTAAATACTGCATGATTTCATAAAATAACTAATGAGGTATATTCTCAACAACAATTGTCCTATGGAGCATACAAACGGTCAGATTTTCCGACAACAGCCTGCCATCACACAATTCCCGTCGGAAAATCTGATTGTGTGTATAAGGCTTTACTATGGTGTATTACAGCATGAATACTGGGAGTAAAGCCATTTACCTTCTGGGTATGTGCACACTAAGGTGTGAGACAACACATGCAACCTTGTTAGATGGGCACACTGCTGAGGGGGAGGGCAACCCTGAAGGTGTAGTGAGACCGTTGTGCTTCTTGGTCCCTTACCTTGTGGCTCTGTCTCCATCTTGAAGCCTGCTGCAGCCCAGGGTCAGTCTAAGCCTGGCCTGTGGGTCATGAGAGGGAAGTTTTACATATGTGTACACAATGTGGGATCAAGGTGAGGCATAGTGGGCTGGTGAAGATTGCCGCACTTTCAGCATCCCTGCCTTGAAATGTGGTGGAATCCTGCCCCCCTGCCCCAAAGCACCCCCCCATGTTGAGGGCATGTGGCCTGGTATGGTTTCCTGGCCTGCCGGGTTGCATGCTCGAATAAGGGTCTGGTATGGATTTTTGGGGGCCTCACACCGTTTTTTTGTGTAAATTTGGCATAAAAAAGACTCATCTCAAAGTTGAATCGGATACTGTTCATTAAAGTCGCATAGAAGTCAGATCCGAAGTCGCAGGGCAAAGTCAGATCGTAAGTTGTGCGACTTTTGTGTCGTACCAGTGTGAACAGGGCCTTAGTTATGGCCCGGATTCAGAACGAAGTTACGCTGGCGTATCTATTGATACGCCGCGTAACTTCTAGGATGCGCCGGCGTATCTTTTTTCTGTATTCAGAAAACAAGATACGCCGGAATTTTGGTAAGATCCGACTGCCGTAAGCCTCTTACGCCGTTGTATCTTAGTTGCATATTTACGCTGGCCGCTAGGTGGCGCTTCCGTAGATTTCCGCGAGGAATATGCAAATTAGGTAGATACGCCGATTCACAAACGTACGTACGCCGGCGCATTTTTTTACATCGTTTACGTAAGGCTTTTTCCGGCGTAAAGTTACCCCTAATAAAGCAGGGGTAAGTCATGTTAGGTATGGACGTCGGAAACGAACGAACAGCGTCGTATTTTACTTTGGTTGGGTAAGTCGTTCGCGAATAGGGCTGTACGTAAGTTACGTTCACATTGAAAGCATTGACAGTTTGCGGCGTAATTTGGAGCATGCGCACTTGGAAACGTTCACGCCGTTCGTAAGAAACGTCAATTACGTGGGGTCACAAGTCATTTAAAATAAACACGCCCACATCATCCACATTTGAATTAGGCGGGCTTACCCCGACACATTTACACTACGCCGCCATAACTTAGGGCGCAAGTTCTTTCTGAATACGGAACTTACGCCCTAAGTTACGGCGGCGTAGTGTATCTGAGATACGCTACGCCCGCCGATAGATACGATAATGTATCTGAATCCGGGCCAGTGTGTCTAATATCAGGATCTCAGGACAGTAAAAGCACCAAATCAGATGATTTTCTTGTGCTGGCTATCTAGTGACAATTTTTTTTTTTTCTGTTAGAATACACAGGCTGATGAAAATAAAGTCTTCCTGTAAATATACACTGATACTCTACATGAGCAAGTGAGTATTAACAATGTAAAAAAATCATTACGAGCTGGCTTGCATGGTGACCCAGGTCAATACATTATTCTAGTGTACAACACTCTGGTCTTATAATTACTTTTAAAGGCTGGCATTTAAATGAAGAATAGATAAAATGTCATTTTAACCATCCCACACACTAACCTTTCTATTGCAGGGGACTCAAGCCTAACCGCTAATCCTCTAAATGTCATTCTACTCTATAGACAGAGGTGTACCAGAGCTACTTCAATAAGAGAGCTGCTTGACCTGTGGTCTCAGTGCTTAAGTGCTTGTCTATGAAATCTATCTTCTTCTATCCTATGAAATCAATTAAACTGCAAAAATACTATGACAGACCCGAATTCAGTTTATTAAAACAGTTAGGACATTTCATTTGACTATACAGGTGTAGCATTACCCCTGGAGGAGCTGCTGGTTGTTTTGGGTGGCACATTTACCTCATGGCTCCTCCGAATTCCTAGGGGTGAATAATGCGTATTGCATTTGGTAGAAGTAAAGGAATATCCACAACAGGTGTTCTTTGCTGTGCTCTTTATTATCCAGCCGGGTAAAAACAATAAACATGTAGTGAGGAAAGTAAAGTTGAAGAAGAAAGAGAACAGCAGATTTAGGCGTAATGGTAGGGAAACAGTCCTGCTCCCAAGCGTAACACTTTCTCTGCGCCACTCCTGCCGCAGTGGGTTTAGTGTACCCGGACAGGCCTCTCTCACTGACCTGGCAGCCGGAGTATCACTCGAACGTTTGTAGCATAAAGTCTCTGCCACAGACACTCCTTGGTGAACTTGAACTTGAGGAAAAGTCCCTGTCACAGACCCTCCTTGGTGAACTTCAGAGAGACACCTCTGCCACAGGCCCTCTCTGATTTGGTAGTTACAGAGATAATCCTTCTTAGATTAGTTATGCCTGGATATCCTTCAACTTTTTGCCCAGGTACTCACTGACAGGTGATCAATCCTTCAGTGTCCGGCTACCTTGATCCCCGGTGGTTTGTCAAGGCCCTTTTGGATCGCCAGCCTCTCAATGGCACTCCTCAGATGGACTCTCCACCAAACAGCAAATACAGCTTGGGATCCTCAAAGGTGGGAACCCAGTCGCTCACTGGGTCCCTGTCGCTGTCCCAGGACCAAAAACACCACGCCGCACGCACACCCCAGCCAGGTAGGCCACAACGCCGGGGGGCCGTGATGCGTCTGCAAAATCGGATGTTTGCTTAGGGTGGTGATTACGGGTGTCAGCGGATGTTTATCCGCTGACATCCGCAATCACATAGGGACCAGGAAGGTTTCAGGTACCTTGCTTTGCAGATTACGGGTATGATCTTGGATCCAGAGGACAAAAAACATTTCCACACTGGATTCAGCAACCACCGGATAGGCCTCTCTCACTGACCTAGCAGCCGGTGCGAAGCTCGTTCAAAAGTCCCTGCCGTCGAGTCAGACCTTGACTCCTGGTGACAGCGACACAGCGACACCCACAGTCAGGTGGAAGATGTGCAATGCAGCCGAGCTGGAACAGAGACCCATAATTTGGCATAAAATTCTGCGCTAAACTACAGCTCAGATAACTAAATTTACAAATAGCGCCTACTCAACAGGAGCATGGCGCTACACAGGAATTCTTGAACGTGTAGTTAAAATGCACCCCTACCCGCAACATATACCCCAAACAAAAGACATCCATAGACCGCACCCTTAATGCCATAGATGGCCATAGCAGCACTAATACACTTAAAAAGAAATGCCTTTTTCTACATTTTTTTACTTTCTGCTATAAAACATATCCAATAAAAAAATTGAAATAATCAAATTTCTTCATAAATTTAGGCCAATATGTATTCTGCTACATATTTTTGGTAAAAAAAAAATCCAATAAGTCTATATTGATTGGTTTGCGCAAAAGTTATAGCGTCTACAAACTATGGGATATTTTTATTTAATTATTTATTTATGACTAGTAGTGGGGGGCAATCAGCGACTTATAGCGGGACTGTGATACTTTTGTGAGATACTGATGTTTTTTTTTAGAAGAGTCCCTAGGGAATAAAATGGCGATTGTTGCAAGATTGTTTTTTTGACATGGTATTTGCACAGCGGTTTAGCAAACACATTTTCTTGGGGGAAAAAAATCACTTTAATGAATTAAAAAACAATACACAAGATATACCCCAATTTTTTTGTAAAATGTAAAAGATGTTAAGCCGAGTAAATGGATACCTAACATGTCACGCTTTAAAATTGCACATGTCCGTGGAATGGCGACAAACTACGGCACTTAGAAATCTAGAAATCTCTATGGGCAATGCTTTAAATGCTTTTACAGGTGACCCCTTTAGAGATACAGAGGATATCTAGAGCTTAAATTATTGCTCTTGCTCTAACGTTCGCAGTGATACCTCATATCTATGGTGCGAATACTGTTTACATATGTGTGCGCGACTTATGTATGCGTTTGCTTCTGCGCGTGAGGGATGGGGGCGCTTTAAAAAAAATCTTTCTTATTTATTTTACTTTTTATTTTTACACTGTTCCTTTAAAAAAATGTTGATCACTTTTATTCCTGTTACAAGGAATGTAAACAATCCTTGTAATATAAATAAGGATGACAGGCCCTCTTTATAGAGAGATCTGGGGTCAAAAAGACCCCAAATCTCTTCTTTACCTTTAAAAGCAAAAGATATAAAAATATATATATATCATTTTTTTATCTTTTGCTTTAACCACTTCCTGACCGCACACTGCACATATACAGCGGCCTGGCTGTTCGAAACGGCGTACCTGTATGTTGTTTTGTGCATGGGATACTGTGGGTGTGTACACGTGGGTCCCTCGAACTCGATGTCTGCTGGCAACCCGCGATCTATGTAGACAAGGCGGATCCCTGTTCTGACAGGGGACAACATGGAGATCTGTTGTTCCAAGTAATCAGGAACAGCGATCTCTGTGTTGTCCCAGTGTGCCCATCCCTCACACAGTTAGAACATAACCAGGGAGTACAATTAACCTTTGGTTGCCCCCTAGTGTTAACCCCTTCCCTGCCATTGTCATTTATACATTGATCAGTGCATTTTTTTTAGCACTTATCACTGTATTGGTGTCACTGGTCCCCAAAAAGTGTCACTTAGGGTCAGATTTGTCCTGTTAAAAATAAAAGATTGCCGACATTACCAATAAAAACAATATTTTGTAGACGCTAGAACTTTTGCGCAAACCAATAAATAAAACGCTTATTGGGATTTTTTTTACCAAAAATATGTAGAAGAATACATATTGGCCTAAACTGATGAAAAAATTTGTGTTTTTTAAAAAAAATTGTATATGTATTATTGCAGAAAGTAAAAAAATCGGTTTTCTTTTTTAACTTTGTAATTTTTTATTTTTTTGCTTATAGCGCAAAAAAGTTAAACCACAGAGGTGATCAAATACCAGCAAAAGAAAAGAAAGCTCTATTTAAGAGGAAAAAAAGGACATAAATTTTGTTTGGGTACAATGTCGCACGACCGCACAGATGTCAGTTAAATTGACGCAGTGCCGTAGCGCAAAAAATGGCCTGGTCCTTAAGGGGGTAAATCCTACCGGGGCTGAAGTGCTTAACTACTTGACCTCCGGAAAATGTACCCCCTTAATTTTTTATGATACGGCACTACGTTACTTTAACTGACAATTGCGTGTACGCTGTACCCAAATAAAATGCATGTCCCTTTTTTTTCCACAAATAGAACTTTATTTTGGTGGCATTTGATCACATTTGCAGTTGTTATTTTTTGTGCTATGAACCAAAAAAGACTGACAACTTTGGGGGAAAAAAAACAATGTTTTTTTTTACTATTAGGCATTTTTGAGTCGTCATTACAATGAAAATAGTTGTAAAGCAAGATGTTGTTATACTATTTGATGTTTTCTGGTAGAGTAGTGGAAAAAATGCTCTGCTATAACAAGCAAAATCTACACGAAATGGGTCATGACTCCCACCAATACATTTTAACGAAGGTCTGATGACAGACTCGCTAGTACTGTTACGGAAAACTATTTCTGGGCCATAGCACATAATTAGGATAACTGTACAGCTTCAGGTTACTGCCGGCCAATTACTACATCGAAGACAGCAATGTCAGATGCAGCATTAGTATTGTATGAATGTTTCCGTTAAATTTTTAAGCAACATTTCTTCAAATAAACCTTACATGCCTATTTGTAAATCACCATAATTATTATGCTTGCTATGTTATTTAAAAGCCCTATTATATACAAAGTGCTATACTATGGTGATCATAAACATACAATAATTACTAAAAGCAGACACTAAAATTAACACATTTTATATGAGAGAGCAACACAAAAGAAACATGTGCTTTGTGAGAGCAGCGAATTAGTCACAAGAAAGGAGTTTATCATTATTTTGCATGCTAGTATAGGTTTTCAATCCCAAAGTTGGACATCATGCACAGAGAGCTGTGCATGATGTCATAAGCCTAGGCTTTTTAGCGGAGAAAAAACAAGAAGTGCGCTGTATAAGTTATTTACTGGCAAAAAAATATTTTTACTATCCAAAGTTAAAACAACAAGGGCAGAGGATTTAATAGATGGAAACATGACTGGGGTTCTGCTTTAAGTTTATAGATTCGTACAAAAAACATTGAAAAAAAAACTGATATGAATTGTGGATGACGGACATTCTTTGTCAGCTTGTGGCCCAAGGTGAATGTCTCAGTATCTTTACCTTAGATGCCTGGCCCAAAGATGCCTTGGAGTCGGGGCTGCTGTTAGAAATCATGGGGCCCCATACAGCCTACCTGACAGGGCCTCCCCCAGCCAGGCTCAGGCACAGGCTCCAAGAAGGAAGTGTGCAGTAAATTTGAGCTCTACTTGGAGAAGCCTCTTTGCCCGGGATGTGTTAATAGCCTAGTGATGGATAAATCAGTGACAGCATGTCACAAAATCTCCTCAGTTAAGAACGAGATTGCTTCCACCTTTAAAAGCCTGATGGATAGGATGCAGGGTCCTCCTGTGGCCCTAACTAGAGCAGCTAGTATGCTGACCAGGAGGAGGATGGCGAAAACAGGGATGGGAGTCCCAAGTCACACACCTCTTCTCAAGTAGACTCTGGGTCAGAGGAAGAGAGAGAGGGTGATTCTTTCAGGGGGTCTAGGTATAGACTGGACGATGCGGGTGAGCTGCTGGAGATTGAGGAGGAGATGGTATAATATTCTAAGCATGACCTCATGTACAAGTGGTTAAAATGCTAAAAAGTCCAGGGTATTTAAAAGAAGACCATTTTTCTCAGGTAGCGTCAAATGAAGGTTTCCCTTTGAGGATGATGCGGCCCATCCTTGGAATAAGATTCCCAAGTTAGATGCTCCGCTTGTTAAGATTTTGAAAAATATAGACCTGGCTTTTGACGATTTGGGATCACTGAGGGACCCAATGGATAAAAGAGGACATGTGCTACTGCGCAGGGCCTGGGATGCCACTTCAATTAGTTTGAAGACAGATTTAGCGGCCACCTGTATTGCTGGGAGCTTGGACTACTGGTTAGCACAGTTACAATCACATATTTCTGAAGACACATCCAGATAGCAATTGCTAAAATCACTTCCATTGCTTTTTAAGGCAGTTGGATTCCTTGTTGGTGCCTCAGCAGAGTCAGTCAAATTGGCAGCCAGATCATCTGCGCTGGTTAATTCCGCCAGGAGAGCAGTATGGCCGAAGGCTATCCACTGCGGATGATGCCCGTCACTGTCATTCTATACCTGAACAACCTTCTTTTTATCGACAGGTCTTCTCAGCAGCTGGTGATGGATCTGCAAAAGTCGCAGGGTTTTTTACAGTCCCTAGATTGACTAATCAACAGAGACCAGTCCCATCTTGTCCCCTCTCAGGAGGTAGTATACTTAGGCTACATAATCTCCTCGATAGAGAAGAAGAATCTTCTTCAAGAGGAGAAGATTTAGAGGATAGATCAGGCAGTGGCACCATTGCAGACCAATTGGGAAGTTTCAATCAGGAATTCATAAGGGGAATCGGCCTTATGACATCAAGTTTCCCGGCAGTACCTTGGGACGATTTCATCAGCGTCCTCTGCAGAAACTCCTTCTTCGATATTGGAACGGCAGCCCGAATATACTGGACCTGCCTATTCGCTTAATGGCCAGGGTCAATCGGTCGATATGGTGGTGGCGAGCCTACCCCATCTTCTTTGGATCAGGCCAAGGTCACTGATTCTTACAACCGATGCCAGTGCCCTCGGCTGGGGTGCCCCTTTGGGCGACCCTGGGTCAAGGAGTCTGGACACCATAGGAAGCCAGGCTGGCCTCAAATCAGAGGGAGCTGCTAGCTATTCAAAAGGCATTGGAGGCTTTTTCAAGCGCTTCTGGGGGGACACCACCTCCAGGTTTGTATCGACAATGTGGCTGCAGTGACATACATAAACAAACAGGGGGCACCAAGAGCTTTTTCCCTGCAGCGGATCGCAGGTGAGATCTTTACTTCTACCGAACGGCGCTCGTTCAGGAAAGGAAGGGGCCAGTAAATGACATGTTTAACGGCCCCTTCCCCTGCTCTGCATCTTGAAACATACCCCTGTGTGCCCAGTACAGGAGGGCTGGCTGTACTGCCTTAGTGGCCCTGTTTGAAGCGCTAAAGCTGAAGGTCACCGGTGCATCAGTAGGCTACAATAGGGTCTACACAATTAGTGTTCACCTCGATCAACATTGATCTGGGGTCCATGTAGTGTATTTACCAACATGAAGTAAACATTGGCTCCTTTAGCAAACATTTCACTGTAACACCAAAAATAAGATTATAATCTATAATCTCTTGTACCTGTTCATGGTGTTGCAATTTCCTGCATATCCAAAACCAAAATTGTATTATATAACAGCTTACAGTCCTTAGATATGGTGGCTGCATTGGTTTTATTTTTTTCAGACTAATCCGCTGCATCAGTGCCAGGACAAGGTCATCTAGAGCCCAGGGTGGCATGCCAAACTGCGCCCCCCCCCCCCAAGATGTATGAGCATTATATAGGTTAGCAATGCACTACAATGACGCAGTTCGATCTTCGTTGAATGATCGAACAGCCGATGTTTAAGTCGAACTCATGTTCGACCCGAATTCGAAGCTCATCCCTAGTTCTGAGTGTTTGTAGCTGCATTGGCTGTGTTGGTGTTCATGTAGCTTTTCTATTATCCCCAATTGCTTTGCAAACCCTGGTTTTCCTGTTCCACAATAGAAATGCAAAGGCCCTAGGCCTAGACTTTTTTATCTCTTCAAGTCAAATAATTTGAAAGGCAATGAGAGACCATTTATTAGGACATCATTAATTCCATAAAGAAAGTAAGAAAAAAAGTCTTGCTCTTGCTGTAATAATTTGTGACCAGGGAGCAGATAGTATATACAGTACAATGATCACCTGCTGTCTCTAACTGTAGCTCTCACTCTGATTGCGGTGTCTGAATGCACTCAGGACCCCCAGTCCAACACATATTATCTGTGCTGACTTGGAGGATAAATTCCCCCCTGCCCCGTCCTCCCCCGCATCCAGTAATTGGATGTGATTGTGCAGACTTTTTCTTCTTTGTTTGAGCTACACTCCTATACCTAACCATTAAAGTAAACCTAATCCTACTATTATAAGAAACAAATTATCCTGATCAAATATCAAAAGATAGCTATTTTGTTAATAAAACCATCCATATCACATTGACTTTTTCTTTGCATAAAATATCCAGGATGCTCAAAAATGTACAAATAAGCTCCATTATGAAATAATGGTCTTCAAAATAAAGGGCCAGATTCAGAGACATCTGCAGCGGCGTAACGTATTGCATTTACGTTACACCGTCGCAAGTTTTACGGGCAAGTGCTTGATTCACTAAGCACTTGCCTGTAAATTTGCAGCGGCGTAGCGTAAATCCCTCCGGCGCAAGCCCGCCTAATTCAAATGAGGCGTGGATCATTTAAATTAGGCGCGTTCCCGCGCCGAACGTACTGCGCATGCTCCGTTTTGAAATTTCACGCCGTGCTTTGCACGAAATGACGTCGCACCGACGTAATTTTTTGAACGTCGACGTGAGTTACGTCCTTTCCTATTCACGGACGACTTACGCAAAAAAAATTAAAATTTAAAATTCGACGCGGGAACGACGGTCATACTTTAACATGGCAAGTCTAAATAAAGGCCAAGAAATAGCAGCTTTAACTATACGCCGGGAAAAGCCGACTAGTGACGACGTAAGAGAATGCGACGGCCGCCCGTACCTTTGTAGATCGCCGGAAAAAGCTAATTAGCATACCCGACACGGAAAACGACGCAAACTCCACCCAGCGGGCGCCGAAGTATTGCACCTACGATCCGAAGGCGTACAAAGCCGTACGCCTGTCGGATCGAAGCCAGAAGCCGTCGTATCTTGGTTTGAGGATTCAAACTAAAGATACGACGCGGCAAATTTGAAAGTGCGCCGGAGTATCAGTAGATACTCCGGCGTACTTCTTCTGTGAATCTGGCCCAAAGGATCTACTGAAAGAAACCGCAGTGTTGAAAACATGCCTTGCAAACAGTATTAATATTGATGTCAAATTTTACCGTATTTTAGTCATCTGAATTGTTTTAGTCATATTTCAGTTGACTAAAGTATATTTTTGCAGATTAAAATCGATTACGTTTAGTTAAATTGTAATGCATTAATTAAAGAGGAAGTTAAGCCAAAACAAACTAAAAAAAATAGAAAAAATACAACCTGAAAGACAAAGGCATAATGAGCTAGTATGCATAGCATACTAGCTCATTATGAATTACTTTCCTGAGATCGAAGCCCCCGCAGCGGCCCTCGTTTCTCTCCTTCATCACCACCATCTCACTTCCTTGTATTGCGGCTCCGGCACTGTAACTGTCTGGAGCCTCGATGATGTCACTCCCGCGCTGGTGTGCGGGAGCCATCAGGGACAGCATGATCCCATTGAGAAACGGCAGAGTCAGGGGACTGAAGCTTTATCAGACAGGCTGGGCTCCGAGGAAAGCAGAAGTTCAGGTGGGTAAAGGTCCCTCCCTTACATTTTCATTCTGTTTTATTTCGTTGAAGAAAGTTGTAATTGATTTTCATTATAGTTTTCCTCAATTGGCCTAATACGAATTATATTTTCATTAATTTTTGTCGCTGTAAACATGCCGCTGACAAAAAAAATTTCATCAACGAAATGAACACTGCTTGAAAAACAGTTCTCCTGAAAGGGCCTGACATGTAAAGACAAAAGTCTGGTAAAAATGTCCTAGAGAGAGAAATTGCCCTCAGGACTGCCTGCCATGTGAAGAAGATGACCTGGTAAAACTGTCCAAGAGAATTTCTCATGTAGTCACTCATGCAGACACTATTCTAAAGAAAGACCCTTGGAGAATGACTGGTGTGGAAAGAGCATGTCATGTGGAAATATATAACAGAAAGATTGAAAGTCTATAAAGATAAAGGGCTAGATTCAGAAAGAATTTACGCCAGCGTATCTATTGATACGCCGCGTAAATTCAAAGCTGCGCCGGCGTATCTTCGTTCTGTATTCAGAAAGCAAGATACGCCGATATTATATATATATATATATATATATATATATATATATATATATATATATATATATATACAGTTGTATTCAAAATTATTCAACCCCCACTGAAATTGATTGTTTTGGCCAGTTTGACATTGATTTTGATCATTCAGTCATCCTGCTTACAATTAAATCAAAGAGGCACGTGTAGGTCAGACAAATATAACATAACATTTATAATGAAATAACCACAAATGTCTTTTCTGTGCTCACATCATTATCAGTTTTATTCAACCCCCAAGTGACATTCAATCTTAGTACTTAGTACAACATCCTTTTACAGTTATAACAGCTTTTAAACGTGAAGCATAGCTTGACACAAGTGTCTTGCAGTGATCTACGGGTATCTTCGCCCATTCGTCATGGGCAAAAGCCTCCAGTTCAGTCACATTCTTAGGCTTGCGCACTGCAACTGCTTTCTTTAAGTCCCACCAGAGGTTCTCAATCGGATTTAAGTCTGGTGACTGCGATGGCCACTCCAAAATGTTCCAGCCTTTTATCTGCAACCATGCTCTAGTGGACTTGGAGGTATGCTTGGGAACATTGTCCTGTTGAAAGGTCCAACGTCTCCCAAGCCTCAGGTTTGTGACGGACTGAATCACATTGTCATCCAATATCTCCTGGTACTGAAGAGAATTCATGGTACCTTGCACACGCTGAAGCTTCCCTGTACCTGCAGAAGCAAAACAGCCCCAAAGCGTGATTGAACCCCTGCCATGCTTCACAGTGGGCAAGGTGTTCTTTTCATCATAGGCCTTGTTCTTCCTCCTCCAAACATAGCGTTGATCCATGGGCCCAAACAGTTTCATCAGTCCACAGAACACAATCCCAAAACTTCTGTGGTTTGTCCACATGACTTTTTGCATACTGCAGTCGACTCTTCTTATTCTTTGGAGACAGCAAGGGGGTGCACCTGGGAGTTCTGGCATGGAGGCCTTCATTACGCAGTGTGCGCCGTTTTGTCTGAGCAGAAACTTCAGTACCCACATCTGACAAATCTTTTCTCAGTTCCTCAGCAGTCACACGGGAACTTTTCTCCACTCTACGCTTCAGGTAGCGCACAGCAGTCGAAGTCAGCATCTTCTTTCTGCCACGACCAGGTAGCGTTTCAACAGTGCCCTTTGCCTTGAATTTGCGAATGATGCTTCCTATGGTGTCTTTTGGTATGTTTAACATATTTTCAATATTCTTATAGCCATTGCCCTTCCTGTGAAGAGTAATCACCTCTTCTCTTGTCTTCCTGGACCATTCTCTTGACTTCACCATGTTTGTAACCACACCAGTAAATGTCTAGAAGGAGCTGAGTATCACAGTCATTTTAAAGCTGCCTAATTAATGCTTATTAGGCTTTATTGCTGCTCCCTGACATCCACAGGTGTTTTCAATACCTGATTGAATACACTTCAATGAACCTCTGTTCTTCAGAGTGGTAGTCTTTAAGGGGTTGAATAATTGTGTAAATGAAGAATTCACAAAATAAACATTTACTACTGTATTACAAAACCAATTGATGTCATTTTAGTTGCATATGGTTCTTTAAGAAGTCCTTGTAGGATTTCATTCTGAATACAATTACAAATGTACACTAAATTCCCTAAAACCCTTTACAGCATTGGGGGGTTGAATAATTTTGAACACAACTGTATATATATTTATATATATATATATACACAGTACAGACCAAAAGTTTGGACACACCTTCTCATTCAAAGAATTTTCTTTATTTTCATGACTATGAAAATTGTAGATTCACACTGAAGGCATCAAAACTATGAAGTAACACATGTGGAATTATACATAACAAAAAAGGGTGAAACAACTGAAAATAGATTTCATATTCTAGGTTCTTCAAAGTAGCCACCTTTTGCTTTGATTACTGCTTGGCACACTCTTGGCATTCTCTTGATGAGCTTCAAGAGGTAGTCACCTGGCGCAGCACCCCATCATTCTCCTTCTTGGTCAAATAGCCCTTACACAGCCTGGAGGTGTGTTTGGGGTCATTGTCCTGTTGAAAAATAAATGATGGTCCAACTAAACGCAAACTGGATGGAATAGCATGCCGCTGCAAGATGCTGTGGTAGCCATGCTGGTTCAGTATGCCTTCAATTTTGATTAAATCCCCAACAGTGTCACCAGCAAAGCACCCCACACCATCACACCTCCTCCTCCATGCTTCACGGTGGGAACCAGGCATGTAGAGTCCATCCGTTCACCTTTTCTGCGTCGCACAAAGACACAGGGGTTGTAACCAAAGACCTCAAGTTTGGACTCATCAGACCAAAGCACAGATTTCCACTGGTCTAATGTCCATTCCTTGTGTTCTTTAGCCCAAACAAGTCTCTTCTGCTTGTTGCCTTTCTTTAGCAGCGGTTTCCTAGCAGATATTCTACCATGAAGGCCTGATTCACACAGTCTCCTCTTACAGTCCTAGAGATGTGTCTGCTGCAAAAGGTGGCTACTTTGAAGAACCTAGAATAGGAAATATATTTTCAGTTGTTTCACACTTTTTTGTTATGTATAATTCCACATGTGTTAATTCATAGTTTTGATGCCTTCAGTGTGAATCTACAATTTTCATAGTCATGCAAAAAAAGAAAACTCTTTGAATGAGAAGGTGTGTCCAAACTTTTGGTCTGTACTGTATATATATATATATATATATATATATATATATATATATATATATATATATATATATATGAAAATAACCTGTGGGCAGGTAGCACAGAAACTACATTAAAATCATAATAAATTTGGGGTAACATTTACCTGTGCCCTTCTGTAGTACTGCTTGGTTATTGTCTGGTACCTTTCTTGCCCAGCCGTATCCCTATAAAAAAACAAAAGCACAAAATGTTTCCTGGTAACAGATTAAATAACAGATGTATAAAATGCCAGTTATTGAAGCGTGTAAGATAGGAATTATTATGTCAGCTCCTCAAACCCTGCCTAGAGACTAAGATCACATTATGGTAAATCAGATACTTTCACCCAAAGCCACACGGCTTTACACGCTGGATGTCTTGACACAAACAATGGATATACATAGAAATTGATTTTTATTTCATCCCGATGCTCAGTCTAGACAGATACCTGAGCACAGATGACAATCAGCTTCCCTGCATGTTTAATTTTCCACACTGTGAGCATTCCCTGTTCTGTACGGAAATGGTTATTCCTGACTCCGCATGCATATGAACATCCAGCAGCAAGTTAGCTGGCCAGCTACAGGCAACTGGGAAACACCCAACTACTTTATAAATATATCTGAACAAAAATAATTCATAAATAACCTACTGAATAGTTAAACAGATGTGAACTTGGAATTTATTTATCAAATGGAATAAAATATACAGTAGAATAAAGCCCAGCTTTGGAAATGTGAAAATCATCCCTTGCATATGTTAAAGAATATGTTAAGGGCAGCATTTCATATTCTGATATGTGCCTGTTCTACCATGTACTTGTGTTACGAAGTACAGTAAAACCTTGGTTTGATAGTAACTTGGCTTGAGAGCATTTTGCAAGACAAGCAACATTTTTATTTGATATACAAGCAATGTCTTGATTTACAAGTAGAGTCATGTCACAACTGAGTATAAAAGACAATAGAGGCACCTCTAAGTGTAGCAATATGGTTACATTTAATGAAGGTACAACATTTAGCAACTCACATGGTTGATGATTAACCTCCCTGGCGGTAATCCCGAGTGTGGCTCGGGATTCATTTTCATTACCATTAGCGGTAACCCCAAGCCACACTTGGGATTGCATTGCAGAATCCTGGTACTGGTAACTTACCTTGTCCCTAGGATCCTGTGATGTCCCCCCACTGTGTCCTCCACTGGATCCTGTGCATGATGCTCTGTTTTCCGGGCTCTGTTCCTTGCGAGCGTCACAACACATGGGGGCGGAGCCCGGCAGCAGATTCAAAAAGTACAAAAAACATAACACATACAGAACAGAGAAGCCAGTAGAGGAAGTGCGCTGTGCAGAAAACGTCCTCTACTGACTTCAGTACTAAATGACAGGCCGGACAGGAGAGGACAGGGCTGCCAGAGGTTCCGGAAAGCAGTTCCAGTGAGTTCAGGCTGAAAAAAAGCCGTGATAAGATTACTGCATCAACTCATTTGACCTTACCTTTGTCCCTAGTGCTTTGTCCAGTGCCCTGCATGCACTTTTATATTATATATACTGTCCTTTCTGCCTGGAAACTTGAGAATGTCCATGGCAACCAAATAGTGTCCCTTTACGTCAAAAGTGGTTTTTGACTAGCTAGAAAACGGCAATATTAAATTAGAACACTTACAGAATTGAGCAATAGTGATTCGTGAGGAAATTAATTTTATTATCATTATTATATTATTTTTTATAATTATTTATAGTTATTTATTATATTATAATTTATGATTTCGTGTTTCAAACTTTATCACACCCAGGATGTCTAGTTGTCTACTAGACTCTTGTTTGGACAGATTTAAGTGAGTTATTCTTAAGAATTACAGGCCTACAAAACTTAACGCCAAATTTCTATGCAAAACAATGTACCACTTTGAAATTCAAAATCAGACAAAATCATACCGCCAGGGAGGCTACAAGAGGCACATCTAGGTTTGCAGCCATCCTCCTTACCGCCATCGACATCATCCCTTCCACTCTGTGCTCCACGAGCGGTTCAAGCCACGCTTTCAGATCGCTGTAGTCTTCCCGGTCACGATTGCAGACTGACATCGGTTAGAGTCGGCGGGGCAGAGGATGGTCTATGTGGACAGCTTTACCCTGGATGCCTGAATACTTAGATGCGCCTCTGGAGAGATCTAAAACTCATGAAAAATTTGACTTTGTCAAAGGGTCAGTCCACTTAGAAGTAATATTTTAGTTATGGTTGGGCTAAATCATTGGCTACCATGTACATTTCTTGGAGATTTTAGCAGTCAGGGCTCCCTGCCAAAGTTCCCAGCTTAGTGCACAGTTGAGCCTCATGTTTCCCACTCTACTGCCCACATTATCACATGGATTCAAAATTCTTTAGAGAAAAGCTCATCCTCATTATTGCTGGGTAACATAGCTAACCCAATGTATTGAAAATTAGTTTTTGCATTTACTATAAGACAAAGCTGATTGTCATGGCTATATGAAATTATGAAGTCACGTTGTCTTAGATTTTAGCCATCTGTGCCAATATCTCATGAGAGGTTAAACTCCCAGAACAGTAAACCTTTTTGTATTAAAACGAGCCTGCTGCTGTAGACATAAGACTAACAGTGTTGATCAAAAAAATATTACTGTAGCTAAATTTTCAATACTATTCACATTAAGGAATATGATATGCTGCCTTTAAATGGATAAAACCACTAAATGGATGGCATTTCATTTATCAAAGCATGTTGTATTAAAAACAATTGTTGTGATGTTTTTTTTTTCTCTTCTATATTCTTTTTTCACCTTTTTTCATCATTTTATATTGGCTCTATTGATCTCTTCCTTCTTCATTGCAGCCACTTTCTGTTTATAAGTACATGTCATTGTTTAGGGTAGCCTTCCAGGCAATGACAGCAGGGTAACATACCTGCCCAGTGAGCGTCAGTTTGGCCACTTATAGTCTCCACCAGCAGTGGATGTGACAGGGTGGAAATGCAGGAGCGCAATTGGTAGACCAGAGAGCTGTCACCTTATAACAGAAAGAGCCTAAACAAGGACCTTCATAGCAATATTATTAAAGGTGTTGTAAAGGAAAAAAAAAATTTGCCTAAAATTAATGTCTGCAAGGTAGACAGACAGAATAGTGTAATGATTCTATTAAAAAACGAGTAAATACCTATTAAATTCCTTCATCTATATCACCTCCGGCATTCTAGTTTCTGTTCTCTCATTCACTTCCTGGTTTGCATTGCTCGTTCATGTAAGAACTACATTTTCCAGTATGAATTGCGGCACGCCCAGTAATTCACACCTCCTTGAAGTCTCTAACACGTAGAGAGCGTCCTGCCGCACAGATGTAGTTCCCAGGAGGGGGCGAGCACGTTACTGACCACCGCAGTAAACCCTCCCGTCACGGTGGTCAGTAAAATCAGACAAGCAGGAAGTGAACAGAACAGAGAAGAAATAGAGCAACTTCTGAGCAAAAACGAACAATGAGGAAGTGAAAAGAGGAATGTCTGCAGGTAAAGGATGCTTATTATGAAAAACAATTTTTTTCCTTTACAACCCCTTTAAGTATTATTTTAAAGACAACCTGTCAGGTTCTAAATAAAAGGCAACTGAAACTCCCTTGCAAGAGAAGAGGTATTTATAGTCAGTTCTTCAACATCCCATGTCTCCTCCCCCCCCCCCCCATTTTAGCACTACAGTCTCCACCAGTCATTTTAGAATTTGATACATAGGGGAGCCTCAGATGCCTTTGTCCCTCTTGTGCACTGTGGCTGATCCTCTGACATCACTGCTGTGTTTTGAAAGGACATAAGCGCATTCGGAGACCACAGACATCTAGATCCGGTTCTCTAGTTAGCAGAAGGTTTTCCATCAGCCTGAAATAACAGACATTGGGATCCAGTCTATAGTCATCTGACCCATGCATACTTGTCTATGCCTAATATGTTCATCCTTTAGTGATACCTGGCTGTATACTTGAGGTTGAACAATCATTGCATTACCTAGTTATTTTGACTAAAGCAGGATGCACCTGGTTCAAGCGACAGGGGTCACACACTGAGGGAGGTGGACTTGTGCAGCACAGCTAGGGACAGCCATAGACAATGATTTTTCATGGCTTTTACCCAGAGGGACTCTTATAGGACTCATCTGACCACCTTAAACGCACCTTGAATATTCTGAGGCCACATGGAAAAAGGGATTATAGTCAGATGAGACTAAAATGTAATTATTTGGCCTCAACACCAAACTATATATCTGGTGGAAATCCAATACAGCTCACCATCCAAATAACACCATTCCTACAGTAACGCATGGAGGTGGTAATATCCTGTTATGTGGGTGTTACTCTGCAGCAGTGACTGGAGCACTTGTTAGGATAAAAGAAAAATGAATGGGGCAAAATACCGTCAAACTCGAGGAAAATCTGCTGCCCTCTGCCAGAAAATTGTCAATGGGAAGAAGGTTTACCTTCCACCATGACAATGACCCAAACTTGATTGAAAATCTGTGAAATGATTTGGAGACTGCAGTCCACAAACATCACCATCAAATTTAACTAAACATGAGCAGTTTGGCAAAGAAGAGCGGGAAAATATTGCAAGGTTAGCTGTGCAAAATTAGTAGAGACATATCCCAACAGACTAAAGGCTGTAATTAAAGCAAAAGGTGGCCCAACAAATTACTGACATAAGGAGTGATCCTTTTTCCAACTCAGTGATTTTTTTTTGATTTTTTTCTGACATGTTGGTGTTATATCTGAGGCCCCGTACACACGTCCGAGAAACTCGATGAGCAAAACACATCGTTTTGCTCGTCGAGTTCCTTGTGAAGCCGCCGAGGATCTCGGCGAGCCAAGTTTTCCCATTGACTAACGAGGAAATGGAGAACATGTTCTCTATTTGGCTCGACGAGTTCCTCGTCGGCTTCCTCGGCCAAAAGTGTACACACGACCGGGTTTCTCGGCAGAATACGGCTCCGATCGAGTTTCTGGCTGAATTCTGCCGAGAAACTCTGTCGTGTGTACAGGGCCTTACACTAGGATGTTATAAGTTGCACTAATAAATGCAGTTGGATAAAAACAAAAACTGTGTCTATCTTAATTTCAGGCCGCAAAGCAACAAAATATACCAACTGTCTTGGTTATCTGCGTCATGAACATTTTACAGTTCTCAGGGAAACGAACAATGAGGAGAAATTTTGGGTAACAGCTGTCTTGGAGGAGAGTTCTCCTCACAATATGGATATATCCTCTCACTTCCTGTGGAGACGCCATGACTCAAAGTGAAAGGAAATCTTCCCAAACGTACAGCAAAAATAAACTGATGGACTTTTAATCATTCTCTACTCTATGAAAAAATATTTGTGTTGGCTATACATAAAGTCATATTTTAGCATAAGCATTTTTTGTAAGTCCAGTAGTTCCCATGTGATTTGTTTTTACCTCATTTTAAATGCACCATTGGGGCTTTACAGCCAATATAATAGCATTCTAAACCAGGTCTTAGAACATTTTAAATCATGATGGCTATAGTACTGTGCTAAATAAATCCTCTTATTGTAGCCCAAAAGTCTGGAAGCTTTTTTTTACACCATATTAGCCCATAAATGTGTGAGATTCCTAACTGGGAGCATTACTAATAAAGCTCTGGTCAGGAAAGGGCATTTGTAAAGGATCTGAACCTAGACCCTTATGCTCTTATTATACTGCAGTCTTGCCCCTTAAGGATAGATGTGTGTGCTGCAATTTAATTGAATTCTCCCACTCAGCAAAAATGTCAACCCAGTGTCAGAATGTAGGGCCCCATGGAAGTTGACCTTTCCCCTGCCTAAGTTTCAGGCTGTTAACTGATGTTCTGTGCTGTTGGAGTTTATATCTTTTATTAAAAAAGGGTGTTTATTTCTTTCTGTGTAATCCTGATAGAATCTTAAGCCCCATACACATGGGCCAAATGTCCGGAGACAACAGCCAGTTTGAAAGAACGTCCGACATTTAGCCAACGGCAGAGAGGGTTGATCGGATTGTTCTGGCGGAAGATTGTTCTTGTCAAAAAACAACAGCTCAGCATGGAAGATCGCTGAACTAACTTTGCATGGTTAGTACTCTGACCAGAGCTGTCAGGCAACCCAAAAAAACTGTTAGTATGTACCCGGCATTAGTTTTATGACAGCTTTTTGTGTATCTCTTATCATCAGTGAACTCAGGCAGAAGAAAGGACACTCTATTTGCCTAACAATTCTGCTCTGATAGAGAGAGAGACTACAAGTAAGTAATAAAAGAAAATGTAGCGGGGTCATCCTGTCAGAGTTAAGGACAGACCATCCTCGCTGGGACTTTATTCACGCTTGTACATATGTAAGATACCTTTAAGGAGTTATGCATTATGGGATTGCAAGTAGCGGGAGGTATGGACTCCATTGACTCTTAGGAAAAACAGACTACACATCCCATAATGCCCTGCAGCATTGGAACATGTGACACCTCCGCACAGACTTGTGGGGGAGGTTACTTAAGAAAAGGACGCGGCCGATCTCGCTCTCTCGGGACCAGCATCTTCACCTCTGCGGAGCTGCCGTCACAGCACAACCGTGCTGCTAGGCCAGAAGCCTGGGCCTAAAGCCACCGAGAGACCAACCATCAGGAAGGAAGAAAGACTCCTCTTTTCCGCTTATAGTAGCTGCTGCATTCTCACCCTAAGCTTATACTCGAGTCAATACGTTTTCCCAGTTTTTTGTGGTAAAATTAGGTGCCTCGGCTTATACCTGGGTCGGCTTATACTCGAGTATATACAATATATCTATAGCTATACATGCACACACACACACAATATGCCCATGTTTTTAGACACCTGACCATCGGTCAAAATAGCATTTGTGAGGTCATGTTGGATGTTGTCTTCTTTATCTCAGAGATGTTTAACATGATTAAAATCAGGGCTCTGTGCAGGCTAATTAAGTTCCTCCACACCAAACTGGCAAAAACTATGACTTTATGAACCTGGCTTACAGTCATACTGGAAGAGAGCCTTCCTAAACTGTTGACACAAGGTTGTAAGTGCGCAGTTGTCTAAAATGCCTTTGTACACTGTAGCATTAACCTTTTGCTGGAAACACCTGAACTCAGGTTCAAATACTTATGGCTGAATAGTTAGGGGTTATGATCTGTGGCCACAAACATCTGGAAATAGATGTACAGTATAAATATCCAAAACCTTCCCAGTACATAGTTCATGACCATCCTTTCCAATCATTTCAATCTCAATAATAGCTGTACCATAGAGAACATCTTTCCCTGCATTAAATCTAACTGTAGCCACACAATTGTCTTTTAGTTTTGGACAAAGTGAGGATAGGCTAGAACATGCACAGCAACCAACTGATTTTTTTTGGGAAAACAGAAGGATTAGAATCTTTGTTAGATTTTTTGTTATCTGTCTATTACTGTCTCAGTGACAACAGCACCCATCATTTCTTGTCCTGTTGTCAGGGGTACAGGAAGAGAAATTAAATCTTCCCTTTAGGCCCCTTTCACACATGCGGACCATTTGTCAGTTTTTCATCCATCCGTTCAAAGATGAAAAACGGACATTAATTCATCTTTATGGAAAACGGATGTACCGTATTTTCCAGCGTAAAAAAAGACGACTTGGCGTGTAAAATAATGCCCCAAAAGTCGGGGGTCGTCTTATACGCCGGGTACCTGTAGTCAGACGGCAGCCATCCATGATTCAAAAGCCGCGCCTTTTCCTCCAGGCTGTTCCGTGATAGGCGGAACGCTCGTTTTCCCAGCAGAGCCTCTGTTTAGTGTTCAGCCTATCACGGATGCCTTCTCATCCTCAGCCTCGGACGAGAGGACATCCGTGATAGGCGGAACACTGAACAGAGGCTCTGCTGGGAAAACAAGTGTTCCGCCTATCACAGCCTGAGGAGGAGGGGCGGCTTTTGAATCATGGATGGCCGCCGTCTGACATACTGTGCATACAGGAGAAGGTAGGGAGAACATCGAGGCATGTTGGTAATGGCACAGTGAGGCATGTTGGTAATGGCACAGTGAGGCATGTTGGTAATGGCACAGTGAGGCATGTTGGTAATGGCACAGTGAGGCATGTTGGTTATGGCACAGTGAGGCATGTTGGTAATGGCACAGTGAGGCATGTTGGTAATGGCACAGTGAGGCATGTTCCTAATGGCACCGTGAGGCATGTAATGTAATGGCACAGTGAGATCGGAAAAAAGCCTGTTTATGTCAGCGGTTGTTCCTGTCAGTGGTTGTTCCGGCTACCCCTCAGCTTCCAGACAGACTAGTATGAAGGGGGTAGTCTTATACAGTGAGTATATCCCAAAACCAACATTTTAGCTGGAAAATTAGGGGGTCGTCTTATACGCCCAGTCGTCTTATATGCGGGCAAATACGGTACAGTAAATGGATGATCATTCATTTAACTCCACTTCCATTAACATCTGTTTTTTGTAATGGATCAAAGCTCTATTTTCATAGGCGTGTGCACAGGGTGTGCCAGGTGTGCCTAGGCACATCTTAATCACTCTGTGATTGGCACAGATTCCCCCTGTTTAGACCCCTTATATTTCACCAAAGCCCCCCCCTCCCCAAGGGGCTCCTAAAAAAAATAAAAAAAAAAGAATAATTAAAAAAAAAAAGAATAAAAAAAAAAAAGAAATTAAATAATAAAAAAAAAGACTACTGACATAATCTACTGCCCTGCTGACACCAATCTCTGCCCTACTGACACCATCCATTTCTCCAATGACACGGTCGTAGGGATATGTGTTTAAGCTTTGGGATGCACACCCTAATGCCTATTTTCCTTCTGTTAAAAAAGGAGATCGGACAGAAAACACATGTAAGCGGACAAACGGTCCGTTTTTCGCATGAAAAAATGGCTCTGGGACTCAAGTGGTTAAGACTCTAGCTGGGGGATGTGAAAAACTGATATAAAAAGGGATGAAAAACTGATGACAAATTGATGTAAACTTCATTTGTTTATTTCCTTGAAAAAACGTGACTGAACTGATGAAACAAATGGTTTGCATGTGTGAAAGGGGTCTAAAAGAGATGTACAGTAATAAAAAGTGGACAGAAGTATGTAATGTCCCTCTTTGTCCCTAAACAAAAAGAAAGATGTTGGTTGGATTTGGCCAGTAAAAACAAATTATTATTTTAATATTTAAAAGTGCTTATATTAAAACAGTTAGGAACAGTATTTAAAATGCAAAAAACAATTACCATTAAATAACCAAATCACAACTGGAAATGCAATGCTCTGCGATCCTCTGAGATCACATCAACAGCCAAGATAAACTATCTCAGCAGCTAAGTATACATGAAAAGAAGTTTGCTGGCAACTGTGCCAGTAAAATTACTTGCCACCTAAGAATGAATGCAGAGTTGTTAAAAATCTACCTCTATGGCAGTGGTAGTAGGCTCCAGTGAAACATGCTACATCATGGTAACACAAATACATACGATAGCTAATGCCACAATAATGCTTGACAAATGGCTTGTAATTGCTGCCATATAGCACATCTTATACTAACAAATTACCTCAGTCATAGCAACAGATTGTAGGCAATTCTGCATTAAATTGAATGTAAAAATTGGTTGT
The DNA here is from genome assembly GCF_905171775.1 of Rana temporaria. NCBI lineage: Eukaryota > Metazoa > Chordata > Amphibia > Anura > Ranidae > Rana > Rana temporaria. The sequence continues at coordinate 46,080,803 of NC_053501.1, forward strand.
GCAGTAACTTTATACATACTAAATACCTGGAAAGAGCTCATGTAATACAAGCATATTTCAGAAGCATTACTTTTAGAGAAAAAAAATCAGATTAACAGAGGAAACATCCTGCATCCAAACCCGAGGGGAAAACCGAGAACCTGCTAGGTAACTTTTCCCCCATACACACGACCGGGTTTCCTGACAGGAGAGCTTTGGTGTGTATGCTCCATTGCAGTGTTTCCCAGAGGAAAACTGCCGGGTTAAAAACCGCCGGGAATCTCGGCGGGAAAAAAGAGAGCTGGTTCTTTTTTTTTTCCCGGGAAGTTTTCCTGTCAGGAAAACTGCGATGGAGCATACACACGGCCGGTTTTCCCAGCCAAAAGCTCTCATGGCAGTTTTCCCGACGGGAAAACAGGTCGTGTGTACGAGTATTCAGACCATGGGTGCTAAACCTGTGGCCCTCCAGCTGTTGCAGGACTACAAGTCTCATAATTTCTCTGCCTTAGGGAGTAATGCTTGTAACTGTCAGCCATGCAATGCCTCATGGGACTTGTAGTTCTGCAACAGCTGGAGGGCCACAGGTTTAGCACCCATGGCTTAGACACTTGGTCATATAGTCTTTGCAGAAAGGGTTTTTCAAGAATTCCGAATTTTTATTATCCCATTGAGCACATAACGCATGACAAAGTACCTTGATAATCAGAAATTATTCATGTCAGCATTGAAGGGATGCTTTGACTATGCAGCTCTTCACTCTTATAATATCAATATGAGTTTCTCTAAATGTATACATGCTGGTTTGGACATCCTAATAATGCACTCATTACTGGATCCTCCATTGTTCAGTATTGTCATGGCAGTGTTTCATGGAAGCACATGGTTTAAAAATAAAGCTTCTTAAAGCGGAGATCCACCCTATAGTGGAACTCCCGCTGATCGGAACCCTCCCCCCTCCGGTGTCACATTTGACACCTTTCAGGGGGGAGGGGGGGTGCAGATACCTGTCTAAAGACAGGTATTTGCACCCACTTCCGGCCACACAGTCTCGGGCAGACTGTGGGCATGACGTCACCTCCCGCCCTCCCCATTGTGTTGTGGGAACACTCGGCTTCCAGTACACAGCGGGAGCCAATCGGCAGGCGTAGCGCGACTCGCGCATGCGCCGTAGGGAACCGGCAGTGAAGCCGGAGCGCTTTATTTCCTGGTTCCCTCACCGAGGATGGCGGGGGGGGGGGGCAGCAGAGTGATGAGCGATCGCTCGTCCTCTGCTGCGGACGGCGCTGGACTCCAGAACAGGTAAGTGTCCTAATATTAAAAATCAGCAGCTGCAGTATTAGTAGCTGCTGGCTTTTAATATTTTTTTTCAGCCGACATCCTCTTTAATACACCAAAGCAACTTTCATTCAAAAGGAGATTAAAGGGGTGTTCCGGCCTTGAAAAAAAAAAAAAAACAGCAGCTACACATACTGAAACTGCTGGCTTTTAATAAATCGACACTTACCTGTCCTGGAGTCCAGCGATGTCGGCACCGCAGCTGATGTTTACATCAGCTGTCAGGTGCTCCGCCACCATTGCAGGTAGGGAAACCCGGTAGTGTAGGGTTTTCGGCTTCAAACCAGGAACCTCACTGCGCATGCGCGAGGCCCCGCTCCTCTCTCCTATTGGCCCGGCGGGCAGGGGAGAAGGAGGGAGCCCCGCGGTGATGTCACAGCTCCGCGGCAGGGACTCCCGGAAGTGGGAAAGGATACCTGTCATAGACAGGTATCCTGTCCCCCCTCCCCCCGAAAGGTGCCAATTGTTGCACCGGAGGGTGGAGTACTATAGCATTTACAGTATATGACTGCTTGTGTGATTTCCTTTCTATTTGAAGGGGACCTACAACAGAATACATGGTAGATTCAGCATTTCCATAATTTCTACCATCATGTTATTCTTTATACCTATTCTAGCAAGGCCATTCACAGTTTTATGATAACAGCTGAGCATAAAGCACATTGACTCTATGGATAAACGTGAACCAATGTTGCCAAACTAAGTAGGTTTTATAGCAACCAGAGCTTTTTTTCTCAGATTTCAGATTTCAGATTTCACAAACAGTAGAAGGGTCTTAAAGGGGCATTAAATACCAGGATTGCATTACATACAGAGTGCAGAGTTCAGGGGGGGGGGTTACACACAGTGCAGAGCTGTCATTTGTAAACACAGAAACCAGACTTCTGTGTTTACAAGTGTTTGTGGTGAGCAGGCACCAAAGGGTCTGAGCCAGAGGTGGTGGAACTGAGTTCCCCCAAGTTCCCCCTGAAAAAAAGCCCTGATAGCAACTAAATAAAAGCAAGATAAAAATGTAAGATTCGTCAGGGTGTGACAGATTGCTGTTCCTCCACTGCGCAGCATTGTTCCTTTTGCTGCCTTGTACTCCACAACCATGACAGAACACAGTTGTAATGTAGGGACTAGTGGATAAACCATAGCATGCAGGGGGACCTTGATCATTTATCTAGCATAGCTTTGCAACATAGCATAGAATTGCAACACAGGTGGCACGTCAGTTTGCAGGATAGTTTTTTAAATTACATTACACGAGAAAGGAACATCAGTTCATAATAATGCAAAATATACAAAATGACTACTGATTTTCTACATCCACACTAAAAATCTAAATACTACTGCATAATGATCGGAAGAAAGATTTAACTGTAGATATTAATGCAATTTACAATATCCAAAAGTAGTACTTTGCGGTGAAGAATTATAATTGCACTTACCAGATTTGTATCCGCACCTTGATTCCATCAACCTCTATTGTCTTCATTTTAAAATCCACTCCTGAGAGGAAAAAAAAAAGTATGTCATTGTAATAATTTACATAGTACAACATATACACACACACATACATGCAAGTGTGTAAATTCATTTAAACCTAGAAATTACACATTTTACCTAAACTTGAACTCTGGTGCTGAGATTTACCTATGATCATAGGCGTGCGCACATAGGGTGTAAGGTGTGCCTGGGCACACCCTAATCACCCTGTACTATGCAGATTCCCCCTGTTGCCTGGCTGCAGAGAAAGGGACTGGGGAATCTCTGTCCTCAGTCCCTTTCTCTGCCTCAAAAGTTAGACATCAGGGGTCTGTTCAGACCACTGATATTTCACCAAAGCCCCCAAACAGGGCTCCTAAAAAAACTAATATTAAAAAAAAATAATAATAATAAAAATAAAATTGTAAAAAAATAATAATACAAATAAAGATAAACTACTGACACCGATCTCTGCCCTGCTGACAAAGCCCTACTGACTTGCCCACTGCCATATATGGTATATTACACACGCATGTGTGTTTGAGCTTTGGTGTGCACACCCTAATGCCATAGGCAGCGCACACCTATGCCTATGATAGAGCCTGGATATGTTCTTCCTCACTTTCACATTTTAGGTGTTCCCCACAGCTTTGTAATTCCCCTACTCTAAATTTTGTCTTAGAATATATGTTGGATGTTGGCATGGCGAGGGTCCCCCTTCTTATGCCTCGTACACACGATCGGGTTTCCCAGGGGAATTTTTACCGCCGGGAAACACGAGGGGAAAGCCGAGAACTGTATCGGCAGCTTTTTCCCGCTACACACGGCCGGTTTTCCTGGCAGGAAAACTGCCATGAGAGCTTTGGCCGGGAAATCTGGCCATGTGTTTGCTCCACTTCAGTGGAGCAAAAAAGACTGCTGGAAAAAAGACCGCCAGGAATCACGGTAGGAAAAAAAAGAACATGTTTTTTTTCCCACCAGGATTCCCGGCTGTTTTTCTGATGGGAAAACTGCCATGGAGCATACACACGGCAATTTTTCCTGGCCAAAAACTGTCACGGGAGTTTTCCCGACGGGATCGAGTGTATGATATAAGAATATAATACATTTCAAATTAAATAGGAAGAGTGGACGTTCCTCCTATGGGCTGCACATGCAAGACTTGAAACCAAAGTGTATAGTTCTAACCACCTGGGGGCTAAATAATGTAGAAAACCATCAAGCCAGATATAAAAGACACAAACTAATTCAATTATTAATATACTAATTTTTAATGCAGGCAGTGTAAGTACTGTAGCTATTTTTAACTTGGTATCAGCCTATTTCAGCCCCTGTACAGCAGAGCTTAAAAGAGGGAAGAAGCAGCAGCACAATAAGCCAATCATGTGTCCTTCAGCCCTCGTTCACATTGAATGCAGCTTTGAAATCGCACAACTTCAAGCTGTATGTCAGTGCAATTTCAGGTGTGACTTTGAAGACATCTGTGCAGTTTCATGTACAAATGTCTATGCAAGTCACACCCAAAATTGCCAAACGCAGTGCAGGAACCACTTTTTCAAATCCACGTGGCACCGCAAAGTCAGCGTTGCACCAATTTGACAGTGCCATTGCCAACAAGTCACTCCAATGTGAACAAGGGCTAGGTACAAGGAACAATGTTGATAAGAGAAGAGTGACAGATAGATGAGCTCATTAGTGCGCTGCTTCTCCTTTACAGTCCAGTCACACGTGGGGTGGGGAAGAAACCTGAAAGTGATACAGCAGCAAAGAAAGGTCAGGTCCCTTTTCCTGCCAGAAAGGACTGTGCTGTGTGGCAAAACTGTGTAACATCCTTTTGGTAGGTAAAACAGTTGTAAAAATGTTGGTTACTTTCTCTGACCCCCTATGTCACTGCAAAACTCAGAGTGCTAAGGGATAACTCTCCAACAAAATCAAAAATGCAAGTTTTAAACAGACTGGTCCTTTAAACAAAAAGAGCTAATTCATTTAGAAATACATTTATTCCACATAATAAACATTGAACACTGATAATAGATGGCACCCTCGCAAATATTTCTTACTATCTGCACATTCTTCAGCCTGGTGAAATATTCCCCTCAAATAACATCAGTGATTTACATGAATTCTGACAATGGAACGTCCAGACCTTTCAGCATTAATAAAAATATACAATAAAATTGATGTCAGAAGGCTCCCAACCATACTTGAAACCCTTCCAGAAAAATCTGAGGACAATAGAGATCTGGCTTCAGTGCTCGAAACAGGAATGTACTGGTGTGGTGTATTCTGACTCAAACAAATTGCCTGAAAACAATAATTAATGTAAATTTATATAGCACCATCATCTTTCATGGCCATATAAGTATTGGATAAAGCAATGGAGAGAATACTATTATGGTACATTCAATGTTCCAAATACATAGCAACATGTAACAATAAAAAGAAACAGTAGGGAAGAGGGGATGTGCCCATACAAGCTTAAGCTGGCCATACCTGGATCAAAGTTTGGCAGAAACTGGCCAAATTTTGATCTATGTACGGGAAGGCTTGATCAGCATCACCGGCTATTGGCAACAACGCTGGTCAGTGTATTCTAACGGCGGGGAATACTGAATACAGATTGTGTGGATAGGAAAAATGAGTGTTTTTTTTTTTCTTTAATTGGCTGGGTCATCTATGGGCTTCTTTACAGTCTAGTACATCAAAAGCCAAAACTCTTTACGCTTTTGATAGAAGACTGATGGTTAAAATCCCTGTCAGTTTTTTGGGGTCTTTTTGCCCCTGTGTCCTACTGAGGAGCATTTTCTTCACTTTATGTCTCAGGCCTCGTACACACGACTGAGGCCCCGTACACACGACCAGTTTCCTCGGCAGAATTCAACTTCCGACCGAGTTTCTGGCTGAATTCTGCCGAGAAACCCGGCCGTGTGTACACTTTCGGCCGAGGAAGGCGACGAGGACCTCGGCGAGGAAATAGAGAACATGTTCTCTATTTCCTCGTTGTTCTATGGGAGCTCTCGTCCCGCCGAGCTCCTCGGCGGCTTCAGGGCTGAACTGGCCGAGGAACTCGATGTGTTTGGCACGTCGAGTTCCTCGGCCGTGTGTACGAGGCCTTAGTTTCTCGGCAAAAACCAGCAAGAAACTTGCTGGGAGATATTTTTTTGCCGAGCAAACCGGTCGTGTGTACATTTTCGTCAAGGAAACTGTCGAGAAACTCGACGAGCCAAAAAGAGAGCAAGTTCTCTATTTCCTTGACGGGAATGGAGAAACTTGCCTTGTCGAGTTCCTCGACAGCCTAACAAGGAACTTGACGAGGAAAACGATGTGTTTTGCCCGTCGAGTTCCTCGGTCGTGTGTACGAGGCTTCATAGACACAACCAGAGGTAAAATAATATCTGTCCATACTATGGGAAACCCCCTCTTAGACAGTTGCCACCAGAACAAATGACCACCCTGGAATATTTTTTCTTTAAGCCTGTTTTGGTGACAATTCAGAATATTAGGATTTTTGATGGTTGATTCCTTTTCTTGGAGTTCATTAATGCACCACAATTTAAAGCCAGCAGCTTAGAAGCAAGGTGGTAAACCTGTCCTTGAGACAAAAGATCTAGTGCAATCTGGAAAGGCCCACCAAATGTTTGCCAGGAGTCTGACAAGGTCTGGGTACCATGTTCTGCTAGGAGTTTGATGCAATGAAAATCGCTGGAACACCCTCCATGTCGATCCTGGAGAAAAGTCAATGAAGTTGTTTTAGAGGAGAAAAGATAGCAGGTTTAACTGATCCCACAGATTCACAATAAGCCAATCCCTGGACCAGGAGAAAAACTTGTTGTAGGAGGTATATATCCAGAATTATTCTCCTTTGACAGAGGTCTTGAGACCCCTTTGGGTGAGGAGACCATTTTCCTGAGTTCAGATTTTTTTTCGACAATATTTCATTTCTGGACTGTGCACAGTAGACAGGGATGGAAAAGAGGCAAGAATGTCTCCACGATGAAGGGAAGCAATGACTGACCTTGTAAACGCTATGCAGAACTATTCTACCCAAAGTAAGGAGTTTTTAACCCTTAGATCTAGTATGGGACAAATGTTCCCTTTCCCTTTTGGGAATAGTGAACAGATTTCAGTGGAAACCTTGGAACCTTTCCTTTGAAAGAGCAATGGATGTGACCCCTTGACACAGGAGCTGCACCAGAACAATGTGGGAACATTGGCAGGTTTGATAACATGAAAAAGGGCAGAGGCAGATTTTGAAACTGTAGCTTGCAGGCCATGGACATCATGTTCTGGACACAAGCATTCTAAATGTCCTGGGTAGCCACCAAGACCGAGAGGCGTCACCCTACTCTGAGAAGTAAGAGGAGGACTTCTTGGGAGCGCAAGACTAGCAATGAAACTGGGTCCCAAGCTTGGGAGGCCTTGGAGGTCTAGGAGACATGAAAAGAACTTCTGAAGTAGAAGGTTTCCCAGACTGAGAAGTAGCCTTCTCTTTCTGGGGAAAAAACATGATTTTTGCTCTGGTGAGGTCTTTAATAAGGTCATCTAGGGCTGCTCTGCATACCAACATCTGACTTCCCCACATGTGCACTGATAGGAGCGCCACTCTGGACATTGGGCATACAATATCTGCTAGCCATCCACTCAGTAGTGAAAGGCCACAGGCATGAGCTCCAGTTGTTGGGAAACTGAAGAATCCCTAAGGATAGATTCAGGATCCTTAGACATATCCTTAGACCAGACACCTAGGGTCTGGCAGATGAACATGGCTGCATTGTCAGGGTGCACAGCAGAGACTTCAAAAGAAGAATAAGGCATTTTAAGGACTTTTAGTCTTTTATCCACAGGATCTTTAAACATTGGCATGTCCTCTACAGAAACATCATCAGAGTCTTGTTAATACAGGAAATGTCCAGTTCAGATATGCCCACTTCTTAAGGAGCCCTTTCTCAATAGATCACTGCTGGGCAAAGTGTTTGGGAGGAGTAAACACTTTATCTGGATTAGGTCAATCACTATAAAAAAACTGAAATGTCTGCATTCTGAAAGTTTAACATGGTGGGGACCCATAAGAGAACCAAGGCCGATAACATTTGAGACATCTGACATAGGTTGCTCCAGGTCTAAACATGTGTAAACTGCGTCACTAAGGACCTAAATAGTATCTTTAAACTAAAACAAAGGAGGCATGTCAGAAGACTGAGCCTTCTCATGCGTCAATTTATTTAAAAGTGATAGGATAAACTCCTCATCATCCACAGCTGAAGCTGCAGTTTATCCAGAATTTTTTATAAAATAGGAAAGAGGATGTTATACCGAGTAAATAGATACCTAACATGTCACGCTTTAAAATTGTGCATGCTCGTGAAATGGCGACAAACAACGGTACTTAAAAATCTCCATAGGCGACGCTTTAAAATTACCTGTTTAGAGTTACAGAGAACATCTAGCGCTTGAATTATTGCTATCGCTCTAACGTTCGCAATGTTAACTCACATGTGTGGTGCAGACACCGTTTACATACGCTTGTGCGACTTACTCACTTATGCATTCACTTCTGCATGCAAGCATGGAGGGATGGGGCGTTTGAATTTTTGTTTTTATTTATTTTCTTTCTTTTTTTCACTTTCCCTTTCATTTATTTTTTGATAATTTTTATTCCTATTACAAGGAATGTAAACATTCCTTGTAATATAAATAAGGATGACAGATCATTTTTATGGAGAGATCTGAGGTCAAAAAGACCCTGAATCTCTCCTTTACCTTTAAAAGCAAAATATATATATATATATATATATATATATATATAAAAAAAAAAAGTGATCTTTTGCTTTAAAAAAAAAAAAATGGTTCCCTTCCGTCCTAGAGCAGAAGTGACATCATGATGTTGTTCCGGCCCACCAAGACCATAGAGGAATTTAGAGATGATCTGGTCTTTGCCCCCCTTAGTGACCAGCTGACCACACTGTTGGAATGTTTCTCAGGCACGCAGGTGAAAATGTTAAGCCCGAGAAACCCCAGGCGAGCATCAGCAGTGGGGCCGAACATCCCCTCCAACCGCTTCCAAATGTGATCCAGCGGCTAATGAGCCACCTGGACCACTTTTATGAGAAAGCCAGCGTCTGGCTGAAAAAAACAGAAATACTCAGGTTGTGGCTTCATCCATAATCCCCCGGTAAACTCCTTGCAAACTGCAACATACTGTTTATATACGTATTTCAGTCTTCAGCTCCTGTGACTGATTGCGGGACACCGATCGGGTCCGCGGGTCCCGCGGGCGCGGTCACGGAGCTTCGGACCAGGTCACGAGCGCGCCGCCGGTTGCGCACTCACGACCCCACGGCTGGGCTCTTAAAGGCAACGTACAGGTACGTGCCTGTGCCCAGCCATGCCCTTCTGCCGATGTATATCGGCGTTAAGGGGTCCTTAAGTGGTTAATGAACAATTTAGAATTTGTGTTTCTCCACTTTCAGTCCTGATGACAATTATCTCAAGGACAAATACAAGTGAATATGCCCAGCAGGAACACAGCAGTAAAACTTGACAAAGGTTCTATCCCTTCCACATATAAACCTCATAATTCCAGGCCACAGAAGAAGACAGTGTGGTTCATTTACTAAAGGCAAATCCAATTTGCACTACAAGTGCGCAGTTGCTGTAGATCTTAAGGGGACATGCAAGGAAAATAAAAAACAGCATTTTTCTTGCACATGGTTGGATGATAAAATCAGCAGAGCTTCCCCTAAGTTCAGTTCTTCCCCTCAGATTTTATGCGGCTGCACTTCCAAGTGCACTTGCAGTGCAAAGTAGATTTGCCTTTACTAAATCAACCCCAGTGTCTGAGTGGATGGTTTTTGTCAGTGGTGTTCTTGTAAGTTGCTCTTCTTTTTTTGAACTCTCCATGTGACTGGTACTGAGTTATCATTTCATTGTTATTAACAGGGCTTTTTTTCTGGGGGAACTTGGGGGAACTCAGTTCCACCACCTTTGGCTCAGACCCTTTGGTGCCCACTCACTACAATCACTTGTAAACACAGAAGTCTGGTTACTGTGTTTACAAGTGACAGATCTGCACTCTGTGTGTAACCCCCCTGAACTCTGCACTCTGTATGTAATGCAATCCTGGTATTTAATGCCCCTTTAAGACCCTTCTACTGTTTTTGAAATCTGAACAGGGTCGTGGTTGAGTTCCTGCACCTATTTTCTGAGAAAAAAAGCTCTGGTTATTAAGCAATACATGATTTGCCTACAGGGGCTTTGCAAATGTTCTCTTTAATTTTAAAGAACAAAGGGCCAGATTCACAAAAGAGATACGACGGAGTATCTCAGATACTCCGTCGTATCTCTCAGAGTATCTATGCGACTGATTCATAGAATCAGTTACGCATAGATATCCCTTAGATCCGACAGGTGTAATGGACTTACACTGTCGGATCTTAGGATGCAATACCGCGGCCGCCGCTGGGGGGGAGTTTGCGTCGTAAACCAGCGTTGGGTATGCAAATTAGGAGTTACGGCGATCCACAAAGGTTTTTCCCGTCGTTACGTCGTCGCAAGTGTTAGATTTCCGTCGCAAATATAGGGCACCTTTAATATGGTGTAAAAGTACTCCACCATGTTAAAGTATGCCCGTCTTTCCCGCGTCGCTTTTGAATTTTTTTTTTATTTTTTATTTTTCCCGGCATAAGTGCGTTGATCACGTCGCGATTCTCAAAACGTTGGCGCGTCGTAATTTCACGCAAAGCACGTTGGGAAATTATCGACGGGAGCATGCGCAGTACGTCCGGCGCGGGAGCGCGCCTAATTTAAATGGTACCCGCCCCATTTGAATTGGGCCGCCTTGCGCCGGACGTGTTTACGATACACCGCCGCAAATTTCCAGGTAAGTGCTTTGTGGATCGGGCACTAAATCTGAAAACTTGCGGCGGTGTAATGTAAACGGGTTACGTTACGCTGCGCCGCAGCTACGTGAATCTGGCCCAAAGTACCTAGAACAGGATTCTATTAAATAGCTAATGATCACTTTACAGATATACATTATATGCAAAAGCCCAGATTGTAGAAGAAAATATTTCCATAATAAATGTAAAAGTGGTTCCTCATTATCAGGATTTGCAAACTGTGACCATGAATTAAAAAGATAATATGAAAAATGCTATAAAAATATTTTTCTACAATAAGACATAAATGGTCTCGTTAACAAAAAAAAAAACAGCAGAAAGAGCATTAGATACAAAGTGCTATAAGTCACAGGAGAAAATCTGAATGAATTTTTACTGAACTATGCCTTGTACAAAATATATATATATGATTGGTTATTAGGCAATATGCAACTTGTACTAAGTTCTTTGAATCTTGCATTATATTACTAAAAAAACCTGAAGGTCCCCACAAACCAATCTCCATAAATTATAACATAATGTATTGCATTGAGTGCTGGTTCACACTACAGCGACTTGGGATCCGACTTGTCAGACCTCAAGTCGCTTGACATCAGAAATCCCATGTTAGTCAATAAGAGCTGTCTTAACAACTTGCCCTAGTAAGTCCACCCCCCCCCCCACAGTAAGAACACACCCAGGGACATACTTAACCCCTTCCCCGCCCCCTAGTGTTAGCCCCTTCACTGCCAGTGGCTTTTTTATAGTAATCCAATGCATTTTTATAGCACTGATCGCTATAAAAATGCCAATAGTCCCAAAAATGTGTCAAAAGTGTCCGAAGTGTCCGCCATAATGTCGCAGTACCGAAAAAAATCACTGATCGCCGCCATTACTAGTAAAAAAAAAATATTAATAAAAATTCCATAAAAATACCCCATATTTTGTAAAGGCTATAACTTTTGCGCAAACCAATCAATAAACGCTTATTGCGATTTTTTCTTACGAAAAATATGTAGAAGAATAGTATACGTATCGGCCTAAACTGAGGAAAAGAATTGTTTTTTTATATATTTTTGGGGGATATTTATTATAGCAAAAAGTAACAAATATTCATTTTTTTCAAAAATGTCGCTCTATTTTTGTTTATAGCGTAAAAACTAAAAACCGCAGAGGTGATCAAATACCACCAAAAGAAAGCTCTATTTGTGGGAAAAAAAGGATGCCAATTTTGTTTGGGAGCCACGTCGCACGACCGCGCAATTGTCAGTTAAAGCGATGCAGTGCCGAATCGCAAAAAGTACTCTGGTCTTTGACCAGCAATATGGTCCGGGGGTTAAGTGGTTAATGTAATCTACTGAAGTCGTTCCGACTTCAGAAAAGGTTCCTGTACTACTTCAAGGCAACTTCTAGGCAACTTGTACCCATAGATTTCAATGGAAGTCGCCTCCAAAGTCGGATCTCCATCTTAACTCTAGCAACTTTACAGGAAAAGAAAATAGTTTACTCAGGCAAACCCCTCCCTCAGAGCTGATTATTCTGTGATTGGCCACTGGCAAAGTTGACTGTCCTGGAGGCAACTTTAAGTTGCGTTGTAAGTTGCTCCAAGTCGCGCTGAAGTCACCTTGCAAAGTCGCGCTGTGAGTCGGGTTGCTCCTGTGTGAACCGGCACTTACTGTACCACTTGAGGACTGCCATGTTACACCATCTTCCTGTGGAGGCCATTTTTTAGTGATACAGTAGTTTGACTGACAATTGCTATGTCATATAACACTGTACCCAAATACATTTTACATTTTTAACCACTTCCATACCGTGCCTATTCTGGCACTTCTCTCCTTCATGTAAAAATCATAATTTTTTTGCTAGAAAATTACTCAGAACCCCCAAAAGTTATATATATATTTATTAGCAGACACCCTAGGGAATAAAGTAGCGGTCATTTTATCTTGCACGGTTTTTGCGCAATCATTTTTTCAAACACCTTTTTTTTCATGAATTAAAAAATAACAAAACAGTAGTTAGTCCAATTTTATGTATAATGTGAAAAATTATGTTACGCTGAGTAAATAGATACCTAAAATTGTCACGCTTTAAAATTGCACACACTCATGGAATGGCGCCAAACTTCGGTACTTAAAAATCTCCATAGACGACTCTTACTCTTACAGGTTACCAGTTTAGAGTTGTTGCTGGCACTCTAACGCACGCGACGATACCTCACATGTGTGGTTTTAACGGCGTTTACATATGTAGGCAGGATTTGCGTGTGTGTTTGCTTCTGAGTGTGAGCTACTGGCGACTGGGGCGTTTTATTTTTTTACTTTTTTACTTTACTTTTATTTTTTGCACTTTTTTTACATTTTTTTTTATCACTTTTATTCCTATTCCAAGGGATGAAAACATCCCTTGTAATAGGAATATATTGTGACAGGTCCTCTTTATGGAGAGATGTGGGGTCAATAAGACCCCACATCTCTCCTCCAGGCTGGAAAGCATGAGATTGTGAAAAGAAATACACCAATCTCATGCCGACAGCTGCGATTGCCGCTTTGTTTACTTTCGGGTACCTGGGCGTGACGTCATAACATCGCACCCGGGCTTCCGACGACCATAGAGATGACTGGTCACCAGAAATCTCTATGCTTACCAATCCGTCGCCTGCCAATCGATTCTCCGGGTCCCCGATGGCACGGGAGAGCCTAGAGAAGCACCGGATGTCGGCGGGAGGGGGGGACGTTCCCTCCCGCCGCCTATAAGAATGATCAAGCGGCGGAACTGCCGCTATAAGCATTCTTATGGTGCACTGAAAATAGTGATATCTGAATGATGCCCATAGAATTGCAAGGCACACAAAAAATAACAAACTAGGGGCCAGATTCACGTAGAATCGCGGCGTAACTTATCCTAGATAAGTTACACCGCCGCAATTTTTCATCGCAAGTGCCTGATTCACCACTGACTAAAGTTAGGGCACCAAAAAAAACGACTAACTTTGCGACGGGAAACTTGACTACGGATGACGTAGCGAACGCAAAAAAACGTTGTGGATCGGCCGTAACTCCTAATTTGCATACCCGACGCTGGTTTACGACGCAAACTCCCCCCAGCGGCGGCCATGGTACTGCATCCTAAGATCCGACAGTGTAAAACTATTACACCTGTCGGATCTTAGGAATATCTATGCGTAACTGATTCTATGAATCAGTCGCATAGATAGAAACAGAGATACGACGGCGTATCAGGAGAAACGCTGTCGTATCCCTTTTTTGAATCTGGCCCTAGGTACCTACTATTATCTGCAACTTCTGGGCTGACATTTTCAGCTTTGTGGCTCATGTGGCTCCCCCAGATCAGCAGTATTAGAGGCAGGGCTGTCTTTAATATTAATTGGACCCTGGGCAAACATTTTCTTGCACCCCCCCCCCACCCCCATAGTAGGTACTTGGGGCCAGATTCACAAAAGGGATACGACGGCGTTTCTCCTGATACGCCGTCGTATCCCTGTTTCTATCTATGCGACTGATTCATAGAATCAGTTACGCATAGATATCCCTAAGATCCGACAGGTGTAATAGTTTTACACTGTCGGATCTTAGGATGCAGTACCGCGGCCGCCGCTGGGGGGAGTTTGCGTCGTAAACCAGCGTCGGGTATGCAAATTAGGAGTCACGGCCGATCCACAAAGTTTTTTTGCGTTCGCTACGTCGTCCCTAGTCAAGTTTCCCGTCGCAAAGTTAGTCGTTTTTTTTGGTGCCCTAACTTTAGTCAGCAAGTGTATTGCTGTCTAAAGTATGGCCGTCGTTCCCGCTTCGAAATTCAAAATTTAACGTCGTTTGCGTAAGCCGTCCGGGAATATGGAAGTACGCTACGCGCGTCGCCGTTCAAAAAAATTACGTCACGGCGCGCGTTAGGAAAAGGAGCATGCACAGTAGGTCCGGCGCGGCAGCGCGCCTAATTTAAATGGCACACGCCCATTTGAATTGGCCCGCCTTGCGCCAGAGGCCGCGGGCGTAGTTTTCATCGCTAATGATTGGTAAATCAGGCACTTGCGATGAAAAATTGCGGCGGTGTAACTTATCTAGGATAAGTTACGCCGCCGCTCATCTACGTGAATCTGGCCCCTAGTCCCTAATGGCTCAGTCTATAACGTTAGTAACAAGTAGCGACTACAAGGCTTTATCACCAGACTAAGCGATACAGCAGCAGTCCCTCCAATCAGTCCGCTCACCCTGGATTACCTGCAGCGATCTGTGGCAGAAGCTTCTTCCCTTCGCACTAAGGTCATGCTCTGTACTCTCTGGTAGTCCCACACATGGCAGGGAGCTTTTGCTGGCACAGGCTCTCTCTCTCTCAGACAGTGGTGGGTGAAAACAGAAGGCGCACATGCACAGTAAACTAGCGGAGAGGGCAGGCAGATGAGTCAGAGAGAAAAAAGGATTGGCTGCCCTGCTACACTTGCAAAACAGTTTTACGGGGCTCACGGAGCAGCTGCTTTGGGCCCCACAACAATGACTGCGCCTGGGGCGGCTTCCCCTTTTGCCCTGCGTTAAAGACAGCCCTGAGTAGAGGTGCTAAAGGTATAAAGATAATTTCAGGACAAAATGCTGGCTGTAAGAAGTTAGGTCGACTGCTTTAATGCAATTGTTTCTGCTGCCTAGTAGCTGTTCACTTTTTCAGAAAGCAGTGAAATTCATATTTCTGAGTGGCCATAATCCTTGAAATGCAAGGTTAAACTACATCCTCGCAATGTAAGGAGGAACCTAAATAAAAAGAATGTATTTAGAGTGGAGGACAATAGGAAAGACTGTCTCTTGCTGGAATAGCACTTTATTGTTCAACTACCAAGTAGGGAGATTGGAGACATTTACAGGTAATGTAGAAAATCATTTTAAAGTAAATCTATGACTAGCCTGAGGAATTCAAATTGAATATGAAACACATATTCCTGTGAAAGTCTCTTATCTCTTTCCTATGCTAGCTATCAGTGTTTCCATGTGATGGCCAACCTTACTGACCAATAGGTCAGGGGGAGGCAAGCCATTATTACAATAAAAGTGATAACTTGTCTACATTCAGCTACTCATATCTCTGGATCTGCAGATTGCTTTGGCATGTGGTTTTAACTTAAAGTGGATGTAAACTCAATTCATGAAATTTGAGCTGGGCACATATATCTGCAGTATTTTGTTATCTCTCTTCAAAGAGCCAAGTCCCGTAGCTCTCTCCTGAACCGTTCCTCTGTTATCAGCATGATAACTCCTGACAAATTCTTGGACACATAAGATAAAAGAAACCTTACATTTCTGTCTGGGAGGTTGCTAAAATAGATTAGCAGGGAGCTGGCCCTGTTATAAAACACCTCTAAAACCTCGTACACACGACAGAGGAACTCGACGGGCGAAACACATCATTTTCCTTGTCGAGTTCCTTGTCAGGCTGTCGAGGAACTCGACAAGGCAAGTTTCTCCATTCCCGTCGAGGAAATAGAGAACTTGCTCTCTTTTTGGCTTGTCGAGTTTCTCGACAGTTTCTTCGACGAAAATGTACACACGACCGGTTTCCTCTGCAAAAAAATATCTCCCAGCAAGTTTCTTGCTGTTTTTTGTGCAGAAACTCGGTCGTGTGTACGAGGCGTGAGAGTCTCTGCCTATGATGAGAG
The DNA here is from genome assembly GCF_905171775.1 of Rana temporaria. Lineage (NCBI taxonomy): Eukaryota > Metazoa > Chordata > Amphibia > Anura > Ranidae > Rana > Rana temporaria. Next base: position 46,097,126 of record NC_053501.1, read on the forward strand.
GGGGTGTGTGCCTTTCCTCCAATCAGCAACTTTAGCTATCCTGGCTGATCTGAACTTTCTCAACAGTATATAAATGTGAAGACAGCAGATATACATGTAAAACCTATGTAGGGAGATTTGGTTAATCTCTGTGTATCATCTGAGACTGTTCACTTCAATGGGTGTATGGAGGGTTTACATCCACTTTAATGTAACCTTTGCTTACGTTTTTGTCAACTATATGCTCCAAGGTTTGCATCAAGTTTGCTTTTTAGCTCTTTTTACATAACCTCTATAAAACACCATGTACAGACATATTTTATGACATCTTTGCTACAGTAATTATAATACAAACACTTCAATTTGTCTTCTAACATGATAGAACCTGTTTAGTATGTCACATCTGCTCTTCCAACTCCATAAAATGTGTTAAAAATCTCAAAAAACAGATAATATTAGTGTTGAGCGCTTCACACATTTTGTTCTCACATATTAAAAAGCGGTCTGCAAAATGAAATACATTTGTGGGTACAAAATATTCTAATTTTTTTCCTTAGAAAACGATGTGGGAAAATTATTTGTATCAGATTTAGTCATGTAAAGTTTACAGAGGATAACAAGGTTGAATCATAAGTATGTAATTTTAAATGACAATTTATTGGAGAAAACCAATTGGACCAAATGCAATTCACCTGCATAGTTCCGAAGATAGAAAGGAAACAGTAACTCAAATAATCACTCGTAACAACCAAGGTATACAGAATACCATCTCTGAATGCACAACACATCGAACCTTGAAGCAGATGGGGTACAACAGCAGAAGACCACTCCGGGTGCCAATTCTGTCTGCTAAGAAAAGAAAACTGAGGCTACAATTCGCACAGCGTCACCAAAATTGGAAAATAAAAGATTGTAAAAATGTTGCCTGTTCTGATGAGTCTTGATTTCAGCTGCGACATTCAGATGGTAAGGATAGGATTTGACATAAACAACATGAAAGCATGGATCCATCCTGCCTTGTGTCATTGATTCAGGTTGGTGGTGTAATGGTGTGGGGGATATTTTCTTGGCACACTTTGGGCCCCTTAGTACCCATAGATCATTGTTTAAACACTACGGCCTACCTGAGTATTGTTGCTAACCCAGTCCATCCCTTTATGACTACAGTGTACCCATCTTCCGATGGTTCCTTCCAGAAGGATAATGCACCATGTCACAAAGCTCAAATCATCTCACCACTGGTTTCTTGAACATGACAATGAGATCACTGTACTCCAATGGCCTCCACATTCACAAGATCTCAATCCAATAGAGCAGTTTTGGCATGTGGTGGAATGGGAGATTCGCATCATGGATGTGTAGCCGACAAATCTGCAGCACCTGCGTAATCCTAACCTGTCACTGTGGACCAAAATCTCAGAGGAATGTTTCCAACACCTTGTTAAATCTATGCCATGAAGAATTAAGTAAAAAAACTAGGGGAAAATGGAGGGGGAGGGAAAGGGGAGAGGGACGCAAGGGAAGGGAAATTGTCAGCCAGCAGAGGGCCTAAAGGGGTTACTTTGAGCAACAATGTAATGATCAAAAAGAGAGTTAAGATACAATTCTAATTTAATTTATTAGTATCAAAAAGTAAAAAAGTAAGCACAATGATATTAGAACTACATGAAAGGTAGGTAGCCGTAAGTGTGGCTACCTTATATGAAGAGACAACATATAGACAAGACTAATAACAAGACACAGACAAACATAGACAAATAGCGTGGTCCGGACACATATTTGTTCAGCCTAGACATGTATCGTACACTCTTATTAAAATATTTCTGAATTTGAATGCAGCAGTCAATTGACTAACAAAGTAGGGACTGGTATAGTCCCTTCAAAAATTCCGCGATATGTCAATTGAGTGTTTAACTAAATGTAAAGGCTGGACACTGGCTTGGTAAAAATAGGGGAGTGGAGGGAATAGGAGGATTGGATAGGTGGCATGGATCCGTACAGTATTCATAAACCAGATGAATGTCAACATAAAAAGGAGGTCTGCAAAAATGTATAAGAAAGAACCGGGACGACCGCACTCCAAAAATAAAACTGGTCACAACATGGATGTCACAGCAAAAAATCAGGAAAAAGGGCTAACGCGTTTCACACTCTCATACAGTGCTTATTTATAGTCAGAGCTTTTTTTCTCAGAAATTAGGTGCAGGAACTCAACCACGACCCCGTTCAGATTTCAAAAACAGTAGAAGGGTCTTAAAGGAGCATTAAATACCAGAATTGCATTACATACAGAGTGCAGAGTTCAGGGGGTTACACACAGAGTGCAGAGCTGTCACTTGTAAACACAGAAACCAGACTTCTGTGTTTACAAGTGATTGTGGTGAGCAGGCACCAAAGGGTCTGAGCCAGAGGTGGTGGAACTGAGTTCCCCCAAGTTCCCCCTGAAAAAAAGCCCTGTTTATAGTAAAAAGTAGGTCTCTGGGAATTCCATAGATGGCCAAAACAACCTGGTCACGGCTAGGTGCTGTAGATTTTGATCATTTGTTGACAAATGAAGTTAATTGAAACACTGGTATCTTGCAAGATAAATTCTATAATGCATTGGTATTGAGATCACAATGATATTTAATTGGAGAGGGTGATGATTAAACAGTTTTTACTGCATTCAAGTCCACCATCATTTTGCTAAAATCAGCGGTATTTATAAGAAAATATCAAACCTCAAGTAGAACGGTAAAGTGAATGTCTGCAGCAACAGTAGTTAAATCAGCATGGGTAGCTTGTTATGACTGTGATTGTACTGGTTAATACGTTACCACCTCGTTTAGCTGTTGCATGTAAAACAGGTCTCTCCATGAAGTTATTCAGTGTGTACTTCGAATCATGGCGTCCAAATATAGCAGTCTCTGTATGGCTGTGTCGCCGGTATACAGCTTGCTCTGGATCCGGGGCTGTTTAGGCGGAGGAGTGAATGCTCCTGAATCTATTTAGGGTCCATCCATCCATCCATACAGATGTTAGTTTAGCCGTTCATCGTTAGCCGGATCCTGGGTGTCAGCGGTGGTGAGATCCGACGTGATCGGATTCCTCCGTCCTCTGTCCTCCACGCAAGCCTCGAGTGTCACGTGATCACGCTAGAAGGTGACGTCAACGCGTTTCGCCTGGCACATCGGCGTAGCTTCGTCTCGGACGTATTGATCGTCGGCAGAGATACAGATATTTATATGCATCGCTGCCTGTGATCATCACCAGTAAGGAAGGTGATACAAATGTCATTATTTGGTGTGCCGTGATTGCTATATGGTTTATTTTAGGATGGCTGAATAGAATTCAGTACTTCTTTGTAAATAGTCGTACGGTCATTAATAAACAAGGGGGAGGAATGAAGAATTAAGGCAGTTCTGAAGACAAAAGGCGGTCTAACCCAATACTAGCAAGGTGTGCCTAATAAAGTGGCCGGTGAGTGTATATACAGTATGTAAAGCGCTACATAAATTGATGGTGCTATATATGTACCTGTAATAAATAATCCGCTCGTATTTTTTACAAGCCTGCCCCCCCCCCCCTAATCAACATGCTAATTAACTCATTAATTAAAACCTGTTTTCATTACAGGGGCTGGAAGCAGGGGCGTAACTAGAAATCACGGGGCCCCATAGCAAAATGTTGTACGGGCCCCCCCCCCCTCCAAAAAAAAAAAAGATCGGTCCAATATATATATACTGTATATATATATATATATATATATATATACACACATACATATATATACATACATATACACATACACACACACACACATACATACACACACACACATTTTATAGTTGCTTTATGGCATTTGGCAACCATTTCACACATAAAACTACATCTTTGAGTGACCCAAGAATACAACACAACATAGGATTTCCAAAAGTTCAGTACAACTCTCAGGCCCCATACACACGATAGAATTTATCCGCGGGACGACTTGCAGAGCCGCCCCCGGAGTCGTGCCGCATATGTGTGAACCGACTCTAAAGGATTACCCCATTCAAAAGTGGAAGCTAAACACCTGCTTCACCCATTATCTTATTAGCAGGCCAATATCTACCAAAGTTAAAAATAATTTTTAGCTTCAGGATTACACTTTTTTTTTTACCTTTCAAACAGTAGTGAGGCACCCCCTTCTCCTGGTGATAAATTAGCAGAAGTATAATTTATAACGTTATAAGAGGTTCCTTACAAAATAGAAACCCTTTAAAAGGATAGTGCAATTCTATAGATAGTATACAAGCCGATTTTCATTAAAGTGGAGGTCCCCCCAAATTTTTTTTTCTAACAATGCATTGAGCTGACTGATTACACTGCGGGTATGCTGTTTTTTTTTTTGTTTTTTTCGTACATACCTTGATATCGCCGTTTCATCCCTCGGCTTCGGGTATGATTCTTTCGGGTCTGGGCGTTCCTAGTTGATTGACGTTCCTCCGACCGGCGCATACTGCGCGTCACAACTTTCCGACAGAAGCCAAACGTCATTGCGCAGGCGCCGTATAGAGTCGGCTCTATACGGCGCCTGCGCAGCGACGTTCGGCTTCTTTCGGAAAGTTGTGACGTCAAGTATGCGTCGGTCGGAGGAACGTCAATCAACTAGGAACGCCCAGACCCGAAAGAATCATACCCGGAAGCCGAGGGATGAAACGTCGATATCAAGGTATGTACGAAAAAAACAAAAAAGAAACCCCAGCATACCCGCAGTGTAATCAGTCAGCTCAATGCATTGTTAGAATTTTTTTTTAGGGGGAACCTCCACTTTAATGATTAAATCTGCAGAGGAGGCTTGCTGCAAAAGGGGGCGTGTCACTGACCTGTCAGGCTGTCAGGAGTCTATGGCGTCCCGCAGTACCCAGGCGATGAGCGGCTTCCCACAGCCAGTGTCCGGATGGTCTTCAGCGGGATCCCCTTGCTGTCTCCCCGGGCCAGGACTATCGCCGCCAGGTGTCCCCACTTTTCATCCGGCCCGTCCATGACCACCTCCGCCGACATCTTGCTGTGGTCCGGGCACGTCCCCTCCAGCCCCTGTGATCTATTTAAAAGTGGCGCCGCTCCGGAGCTAGGCCGAAGCCGGGGACTTTCCTAGGCCGAGGCTCCGGAGCGCTCCGCGGATCCTATTCTTAATCCTCACCGGGCCCCACTCGGCTGCGGGCCCCATAGCGCCCGCGTGGGTCGCTATGGTGGTAGTTCCGCCACTGGCTGGAAGGGTGCTGTGCATAGCTTCCTTAAAACTGGAAGCTGTGGTAATGCCCATATGTGATGCTCTACCTTCATGATTATTAAACCTGAAATCCAATGAAAGGGGTGGGCTAGGGGCAGTATGACTAGGGAGGAAACAATTATATGAAGCTGGAAGTCCCGCAGCTAAAAATATTAGGCAGACTCTAACTGACTTGCTGCAGATTTTATTGTAAACTACGAGGGACTGATGCCGCGTACACACGATCATTTTTCGGCATGAAAAAAAACGTTGATTTTAAAAAATTTCATTTTAAATGAACATGTGTGGGCTTCGCATAATTTTTCAGGTTCTAAAACGACAAAAAATAAATTCGAACATGCTGCATTTTTTAACGTCGTTTTAAACTATGACGTTTTTCGGGTTGTAAAACGTGATCATGTGTGTGGGCTAAAACGATGTTAAAAACCTGCGCATGCTCAGAGGCAAGTTATGAGACGGGAGCGCTCGTTCTGGTAAAACTACCGTTCATATTGGAGTAAGCACATTCATCACGCTGTAACAGACAAAAAAGAGCGAATCGTCTTTTACTAACACGAAATCAGCTAAAGCAGCCCAAAGGCGAATAGAACTTCACCTTTATAGTGCCGTTGTACGTGTTGTATGTCACCATGCTTTGCTAGATAATTTTTTTAAAACGATGGTGTGTGGGCAATGTTGTTTTAATGATGAAGTTGGAAAAACTTCGTTTTTTCAACATGCTAAAAAACTACGTTTTTTTTCATGCTGAAAAATGATCGTATGCAGTTAAATCAAAATGAGCAATTTCAGTCCAGGAGAGGAGCCTGAACAACTGTGCAAGACTGAGGCCTCTTGCACAATGGACGTTAAAATAACGTTATGAAAACGTTTTTTCAACGTTTATACGATATCATTTTTGAGCGTTTATCTGCGTTTATCAACGTTTATCAGCGGAGCTGAAGAATGGGGAGAGGTGTGTGTGTAAACACACCTTCCCCGTTCTTCATTGTAGTGTCAGTGATCGTCTCTGTTCCCTGATATAGGGAAAGATGATCATTGACGTCACACGTTCAGCCCCGCCCCCCTACAGTTAGAAACACATATGAGGTCACACTTAACCCCTACAGCGCCCCCTAGTGGTTAACTCCTAAACTGCAATTGTCATTTTCATAGTAATCAGTGCATTTTTATAGCACTTTTCACTGTGAAAATGACAATGGTCCCAAAAATGTGTCCGCCATAATGTCGCAGTCACGAAAAAATCGCTGATCGCCGCCATTAGTAGTAAAAAAAAAAATATTAATAAAAATGCCATAAAAACTATCCCCTATTTTGTAAACGCTATAAATTTTGCGCAAACCAATAGATAAGCGCCAAAAATAGGTAGAAGAATATGTATCGGCCTAAACTGAGGGAAAAAAAATGTTATATCTTTTTTGGGAATATTTATTATAGCAAAAAGTTAAAAATATTGCATTTTTTTTTCAAAATTTTTGATCAACAGCGCTAAAAAATTAAAACGCAGAGGTGATCAAATACCACCAAAAGAAAGCTCTATTTGTGGGGGAAAAAAGGACGCCAATTTTGTTTGGGAGCCACGTCCCACGACTACAGGAGAGTCAGGACGCCCACTAACACACAGCTCCTTTCTCTATCTGCAACGTAGAGAGCGTCCTGACTCTCCAGTAGTCCAAGGGAGGGGGCGAGCATGACACTCCACACCAGGGAGAAAGCCTTGCATTACTGTGTGGAGTTACAGACAGAAGAACAGGAAGTGAGGATTTCTTAGAAGAAATAAGGACATTTAAAAGCAAAATCAAAGGATGGGGTAAGTGAAGGAGGACTGCACTAAGTTAAAGGAAGCTATTTAGGAAAAAGAAAATTGTACCTTTACAACCCCTTCAATTTATCTATGTATGACTCAACTGAATACCTTTAACCTCCCTGGCGGTATGATTCTTTCTGAAAAAACATGCTGAAAGCGGTACAATTATTTGCAAGGAAATTTGGCGTTTTATACTGTAGGCCTGTGATTTTTAGGAATAACTCACTTAAATCTGACCAAACAAGAATCTAATAGGCATCCCGGGTATGACATTTTTTTAAAAACAACATTTTAAATTATAATATAATAAATAATTATAAATAATTATAGCAAGTAATAATATAATTAAAATAAAAATTATTCAATAATGTAATCAACTCAAAATCACTGAAATTTGCTCAGTTGCAGAATTGTTGCTGTCATTATTTTTTTTTTTTATGACGAATTTCCCCACAAATCGCTATCGCACATTTCTGCAAGTGATTATAATTTATTATCGCTGTTTTCTAGCTGCTCTAAAACCATTTTTGACATAAAGGGACACTTTTGGTTGCTATGGACAATCTACAGTTTGCAGGGAGAAAGAACAGTTTTTATTATATAAAAGTACATGTAGGACACTGGGCAGACCACTAGGGACAAGGGGGTGTGTAATTTTTACATACAGTACTGTAATCTATAAGATTACAGTATACTGTATGTATAGTGTTTGTTTACTTTTTTGAATTTGGCGCCGATCTCCGCTCCCGTGCGTCGTAACGTCGCAGGGAACGGAGATCGGCGGCACAGGAGGACGCTGTGTGAATCGAGCGGGACCTCGCTCACACAGCGCGGTGGCATCGCTGGATCCAGGACAAGGTAAGCCAGCGCACGCTGCAGGCTCTGCATATCTACCCCGAGCGTGACTCGGGGTTACCGATTTTGGTAGAAAAAATCAACCCCGAGTCACGCTCGGGGATACCGCCAGGAGGGTTAAAGAGACTTTGTCTCTAAAAACAAAACAAAAAAACTGCCACATTTATGCAGTGTAGGCACTTAAATGTACCTACATTACTGTTAGTAACTTAAAAAACTTTCAGATAGGGAAGAACCCTGACTGGCAAGTTTCTGAGACTTCCACATAGCTGTAAGCTCTGAGACTAAGGCCGCGTACACACGGTCGTTCCAAGCCGATGAGAATGGTCCGACGGGCCATTTCCATCGGTTCACTGCTGAAGTGGTCTGATGTGCGTACACACCATCGTTCCAAAAACCGATCGAGTCAGAACGCGGTGACGTCAAACACACAACGTGCTGAATAAAAAGAAGTTCAATGCTTCCAAGCATGCGTCGACTTGATTCTGAGCATGCGCAGGTTTTGAACCGATGCTTTCTGTACTAACCATCGGTTTGGACTGATCGGGCAGCGGGCCATTGGTTCGATTTTAAAGCATGTTTTAAAATTTTTGGACCGAAGGACAACAGACCGATGGGCTATTCACATGGTCGGTTTGGACCGATGAAACTGAACCTCGTTCCATTCTCATCGGTTTTTGCCCGACCGTGTGTACGCGGCCTGAGCCCTTAAATTCCTTTCGGACCATCACTATGATGGGCCTCATCATTAATGAACAGGAATGTGCAAATGGAAGCGGCAAGAGCAAGCTTTGCCACCAGTGTCAGATTTTTACATAGCCCGCATAGTTCACTGCCTAGGTAGGGAGGGCTGCCAGGAGCATTTATTAGCCATTCACACATCACATGATTGACTGTCACTAAAACATGTAGCATCCTCTAGTGTGTCCTAGAAGTAAGAGTAGGAAAAAATACCTGAGTCACGGAATTGGGCCAGGGTTATAAGAGGCCAGTGCTGGATGACTCATCTTGGCAGCTCTCTCTGATACCTCCCCCTGGTCTAGAAGGTTGAAGAATCTTCTAGAACTAGAGGGTGGGGGTTAGGAGGGGCTGCCCTGTAGATTTATGGGGCCTCTGCCAATCCCCAGAAGTGGGCCGACAGGGGACATGACTTGGGTCATGCCACCAGGGGCAGTTGGGTGGAAGATGGAGATGAAGTGTTGAAGAGGCCTTTGGTGGCCCTGAGGGATGCCCCCAAGTCTGGGAGGGTGACCTGCCTTGGGACGGGGCTAGGATGCTGGAGAGATCCTGCTAAAGACACAAGGAAGGAATCCTCCCTGGAGGCACGGGAGCAAGGAGAGGACAGAGTAAGTAGATTAACACTGGTGGGGACCAAAATAAATAAATCACGCCCACCAAAAAGGGCCACACATCCAATATTTTATATCATGATAATTAAAACTAAAATGTAATTTATCAGGAAGTCAGATTTAAAATCAACAGCACCTTGTCTATATGCAAAATGATATGACATATCACCATGTTACCGCTCCCTCATCTTGGTGTCCTAGGGCATCCATGGGTGCAGTGTGTGTCGGCACAGTGGGCCCCTCAGGGCCCGTGTGCAGTGAATACATTGCCCTCATGGATGATATGCCACTGGGATAGGGCTGTATAGGGGCGGGCTAGGGCATTATAGGGGCAGCCCCTCCTAACCCCTATTCTTCATCTAACAGTTCTGCAATATTAGAATATATTCTAGGGCAGAATATACATGAACTAATACGGAAGATACATTATGCCACTTAGCTCTCAGCTACACATTAGGTACAGTGTTTGCTAAGCTCTGGAGCAAATACCTTTGCAGAGTACAACTGCACTTACAAAGTGCACAGTCTATTTGCTTTTAGTAAATCAACCCCATTATATTGTTCTACCACCCTATTTAAGAGCAGGTTGTCTAGCATACCCAGGCATAAAGATGATGCATGTAACCGTAGCTCTCTGTATCCATGGAAATACCAGTAAGGGGTTCATTGTGGTTTTTGATGAGTGCAGCTATGGACACAGTATTAGCAAAACATATAAAAGCACAAAGTTCATTGATGCTAAACAAAGGCTCGCAGCTTTAATGGTCTCCAGATAATGCCGTGTGCCTCATGTGAGCAATAAAGACACTCTTCACTACCCAAGTTGTACTTTTCAGTTATCCTAACAGCTAACAGCTGTGAATTATTCAAGCCTGCCTTACATATTTTAATTAATGGTCAATAATGTATGGGATTTTATTTTTCTGGCAGGCATTTTCTTGGCAGGCTTTTTCCTTTGGGAATCATTTTGTTTTAAAATTAGGTATAGTCGATAGATAAAAAGTCATGATGCATTACTGAATAGTAAGAACAACCTATATAAGGCTCCATGCACACTGAAGCTGATAAACTGCAGTTTATTGGCTTTTTTTTTTAAAGCCCATAAATTGAACTCTATGTTAGCCTATGTGCCCATGCACACCTGGGCGTTTTTTAGTGTTAATGAGCTTTGGAGTTTATTGGCTTTTTTCTGAACGCCCAAAATTTTCGTTCAAAGTGCTGTTTTTTTGCGGGGAAAAAACGCTAAAAAACGCCGAAAACGCTCTAAAAACGCTCACTAACATCCAGTGAAAATCCAGAAAAGTAACCACATGACTTTAGAAAAGGAGTGGGGGTGGGAATTAAAAAAATAATGCCTGTCTCCAGGCTAGTGTATGAGATATGTAAATAACCTGTCACTCACAGCAAGGGGGCGGAACAGACTAAGGTTTTTCTCTGTAAGTCCGTTTTATTTCACTGAACAATAAAAGAGGATTGCTCAGAGCTGGATTAACTCTGTGTGGCAAGACTGGGCACAGATGATAGGAAATCTTATACTGTACATTGTGACATCAAAAACAAATATAAAAAATTTGTGTTTACATCCACTTTAATTCAGGATGCTCTGATGAGGTTTACAAATGCTAACTGATATACACTACATGGCCCCAAGTATGTGGACACCTGACCATCACACCAGATCCAGCATGGCCCTGCAGAATGCTCTTTTCTTCTTCACCCACTCAGTCCCGTGCGCCATGTTCTTATGTGTTAGAGCTGCACGATTAATCGTCAAGAATCGTTATCGCGATCTTTTTCCCGTTGCAATTCTTGACACAGGGTTTCACGATCTTTGACATGAAAAGAATTTTCTCTCTGCACTTTGGTATGCAAAGAATTTCCTGTCTGCTCTCAGCCAAAAGTCAAAGGCCCAGATTCTCAAAAGAGATACGACGGCACATCTCCAGATACGCCGTCGTATCTCTGTTCGTTCAGCGTGGGGACGCGCTTCATTTAAATGAAACACGCCCCCTACCCGCCGAATTCCGCCGGGTGATTTACGATACGCCGCCGCAACATTACACGCAAGTTCTTTGTGAATAAAGCACTTGCCTAAAAAACTTGCGGCGGTGTAACATAAATGAGATATGTTACGCCCGCACAGAGATACGCCGATCTCTGTGAATCTGCCCCAAAGTCTGGGCAATCTGCCAAGTCTGGAAGCCTGCCAAGTTTTGAAAACATTCTTTATCAGTGGAAAGTTAAGTCTAAACATTGTATCACATTGACTTTTACATCAAAGAAATAAACTTCTGTATGTAAATTAGGAACGTTTAACCACTTAAACACCAAACCATTTTCTGACAGCTCTTTTCAAGTTAAAATCATTATTTTTTTTGCTAGAAAATTACTTAGAACCCCCAAACATTATATAATTTTTTAGTAGAGACCCTAGAGAATAAAATGGCGGTTGTTGCAATATTTTATGTTGCACTGTATTTGCGCAGCAGTCTTTTTAAATGCAATTTTTTTGGAAAAAATTACTTTAATGAATTTAAAAAAAAACTAGCCAGTAAAGTTAGCCCATTTTTTTTTTTTTTTGTATAAATGTAAAATATTTTACGCCGTGAGAATCGTGAGAGAATCGTGATCTTCATTCTAAGCAAAAAAATCGTGATTCTCATTTTGGCCAGAATCGTACAGCTCTATTATGTGTCATGATCGAAAGGCTGCGAGCTGTTCCAGGCGCAGCCAGAGGGGCCTACAGATTGTGCACTGCTAGGCCCGCCTCCTCCTCTTTTGTCTAAGAAGGACTACTGTATGCCTCCTGGGATATGTGACATGCATATCACAGGAGGCACAGTGAGCCTAAGCAAGTGATGTGCATGGTGGCGGGCCAGAATTTATTTCTAACAAAAAAGAGGGGTGGAGAAGAAGGAACTTCAAATTAAAGGTGAAGATCCAATTTAATATTAAGCATCCCTACGCCTTGTTGTACCTTTAACAGCCTACAATCATTTGTGAAGGTGTTCCACAAGGATTTTTGGATATGTCTATGAAAATTTTTGTCAATAAAACCAAAAAAAAAGAGCATTTGTGATGTCAGGTGTTCAATAGGGTTGACGTCAAGACTCTGCACAGGCCACTCGAGATTATCTACACCAAATTTGTCAAACTTTGACTTCATGGAGCTTTGTGCACAGGGGCACAGTTGTGCCGGTGACTTGTCCTTAAAGTTCCCCTAACGTGAAAGATCCTTCAAGGACTGCGCAGGCGCAAACTTGCCGACAGAAATCTCCGAATCTCGCCCGGCATCCAGGCTCATTCTTTAACATCCCCGTGGATTGGAGGATGTTAAAAAAAAGAGCCAGGAGGCCGAGCGAGCAGAGCGAGCCGTCCGAGCGAAGCGAGGACGTGAGGCTGACTGGCCACTTTCCTCAAAATCCACGTCGCCCTGGATGCCGGCCGAGGTTCGGAGATTTCCGTCGGCAAGTTTGCGCCTGCGCAGTCCTTAAAGGAACTTTCTCGTTAGCCGGAACCATATCGGCAGATCAGATTGCGCCTGCGCAGGAACTTTCACGTTAGCCGGAACCATATCGGCAGATCACCGGAACAAATTAAAAGGCCTTCCCCAAGTTATTGCCACAAGGTTAGAGGTGCAAAATATTAAAAACGTTACTCGTAACTTCCACTGGATCCAAGGGGCCCAGCATAAACCCTAATAGACAGTGGCGTACACATACTTCTACCCATATCATTTATGTATAATGTGATAAGGAATAATCACCATACAAACACAAGAAAACAAATAAAGCCAGATTATTACGTCTGCAGAGGAAATGGACACGAATTGTGGATAAGCATACACTAGGATGCATCAAAATTATTTCATATTTTAACTTTCCTGGAAGAATATTGTAGCATGGCATACATGTTGTGTCAACTATGTTAGTCACTATTGTGTTTATGTTACAAAATCCCATTATTAAAATCCAAATTTACATGAATCAGTAGGGCCCATGGAGCATTATCAAATCACATTATTATTATTTTGAGTTAAAAGTACCTATTTCTTGTCATTAAAAAAGAAAACAGACGCTGTCTGGCTTTTGTTCTCACTCAGACAGACCCTGTTTAGTAGATGGCCAGCGGATCAGCACAGCACAACCGTCGTACAGTAATAATAAGCAGGAAACGTTGCCTGCATGTTAAATGAGCAAATATGTATTTTCCCATGTATAAGCTTCATAACATGACAAACTGTTCACCGGAACAAGGCTTTGTAATATATTTGTACACATTGATAAGATAGTTTATATTATGACTATTTCACACAGTCACTGTCATGCGGAAAAAACAGGCAGATGAGGTACATTTTTAACTCACCTCAGCCGTCTGTCAAAACCAAGCATTGGATTCTGCACACTCTGATAAGTATTGCTTTATCTATGAAGCTGTGCATTGCAATATGGAAAAATATAGGACATGTTGTGCTCCATAAACTATGCTGCCTGCCACTGCACCCCATAGAAGGGGGGGGGGGCTTAATGGGGCTGCTCCACAACCGCGATGTACCGTGTCCAACGAACGTGGTTGCAGTGAGAGGAAGGCCACGTACACATGATCGGTCAAGCATGCGTCGACTTGATTCTGAACATGCGCGGGTTTTCAACCGATGCTTTTGCATACTAACCATCGGTTTTGACCTATCGGTTATTAGTCCATCGGTTACATTTTAAAGCAAGTTCTAAATTTTTTGACCAAAGGATAACTGACCGATGGGGCCCACACACGATCGGTTTGGACTGATGAAAAGGTCCTTCAGTCCGTTTTTATCGGTTTTGACCGACCGTGTGTACGCGGCCGAAGAGAGTAAAAGTTGCATTCCTTAGGCAATACTGCCTGCCACTCTGCACTATAGAGGTGAATGGGGCTGCTCCACAACTGCGGTGTAACCACGTCCAATGGACATCCAATGGAGGGTAAAAGTGTGAAATCCCTCTTCAAATAAGTCAGCTGAAAATTCAGTCCACTACAGATCGCAAGTCAGCAGTTATGCCCATGTGAAAGAGGCCTAAAGGTAAACAGTTTCCATCTACAATCAAGTAATATAATCTGGCTACCCTGCTTCCTATTTCAAAAGTTGAAAAAGGGGGGTATCTGGCTCACAAGCAGAAAACAACCAACAGTTAATATACAGGCATACCCCACTTTTAAGTACACAATGGTGGTGTTTATTTACAAAAGCTGAAAAGTGCAAAATCAGGCTCACTTCTGCCTAGAAACGAATGAGCTTCCAGATTTTATTACCAAAGCTTAATTGAACAATCTGGGGTTAGAAGCTCATTCGTTTCTATGCAGAAGTGAGCCTGATTTTGCACTTTCCGGCTTTAGTAAATAAACACCATTGTGTACTTAAAAGTGGGGTATGCCTGTATTGACTATCAGTACATGGCTGGGGGTCTGTGAAAATCCAAGTGTGCCCAGGTGCTTGACACAGTGGCTACCGCTGGTTGAAGAACTAGAAAGAACCAATGTCTTCTAAGTGTTGCATAAAAGTACTGGCTCTATTAAACAATAAAGTGGTAAGAAGTAAAAAGGAACACACATGCTGTGAACGTGTGCCATGCCCTCCACTTCCTCCTTTGGTGCTGACATTACTTCTGCCTCCCCAAAGGACTTGGACCTACCAGGAAGTGCTGGGAACCACCAGCACAGCCCAGGGCTTTGCTCCAAATCCACCACATCGGGACCAGTGGAACCAGGCCGGCTCACCACAGCGGTGATACCTAGTGTAAGGTCGCATGTGGCCAGGTGATGAATGCACACCGCCGGGTTTAGGAGCGCACCACTAAGGTTGTGGACCCTTTGGCTGGTTTGCTGCGGAGTTCTGGGTGGTTCAGGAAAACAGCTCCACCTGAACACTCACACGGACCAGACAGGAAGCTAGAGCGCAAGATTCCTAAGGGTGTGAAGTCTAAGAGCCAGCAGGTATTCACCAGAGCTTATAGTGATGAGGATGTATTTGGCTGCAGCTGACCCCAGGTCGCAGCCCCTGGGGTCTCTCAGCTCATGCTCACGGACTGGCCGTGATGTACAGAGCAGAAGAAGCAGTTCAGGGTTAAGCACAGGATAGTCAGGAGGACAGGCCAAGGTCGGGGTTATTAACACACAGGAATGGTGAGAAGAACACGCAACGGTCACTAAATGGTCACAGGAACAGATTTAAGGACTGCAAACTAATCGGGCATAAAACATTACTGCAGATTCATAACAATGACACCTAAATGAGCGTTTTTCTTTCTTACTGTTGCAAGTTGCCACTTTGTTGTTTAATAAAGCCAGTACACTTCGAAGGCGCTGCGTCTCTTCTCACCTATTTCAAAAGTTGCAGCCTAGAAGAAGAGATTGCTGCATAGGTTCAGGTTGGTAACACATAATACAGGCATGTGACATCGGGGGCAGTTTAAAGTATATGTGAGCCCTTTCAGTTTAACCCATTCAAAACATTAATACAGTACTGGGTAAACGTTTTAGGCAGGTGTAAGAAAAAGGCTGTAAAGTAAAAGAATATTTATTTTAATTGTTTATTTTATAGATCTACAAAACGCAAAGTGAGGGAGCAGAAGACAAATCTAAATTAAACCAATATAAGACTACATTTTGACTTCAAATCAGCATCAATTCTTACACTTGCACACTTTTTACAAAGAGAAAGAATACTGCCAGCCAGGCTGCGCGCAAATTGGCAATCACTAGATGATTCCTCTCCGAGCCACGGTGGCACCAAAAAAGACACAATTGCTGCCAGGACTGCTACATATGAAAAGAAATATGCTCCTAAGTGTATATATACCTCAATTTTTTTTTTTTAAATCTTGGCCGGATTGGGAATCATTAGATCCCTGAAAAGGTTTTATGCCTAGTACACTTGATAAGAATATCGGACGAATGAGCGTTCGTTTTTTTTGCATGCTAGTCTCAGCTGTGTAGATGGACTTCTCTGTTTGTCTTGATGGCCATTGTCACCAAGACAGAAAGTGCTGGGAAATCCAAAATTTTACAGATGTCACCAAAAAGGGGGGGAAGGTAAATCTTCTAACAGGAAGACTGGTTTTTAGTGACAACTGTCTAATGCCCCGTACACATGATCGGAATTTCCGATGGCCTAAAATCCGATGGAGTTCAAGCTGTCTTGCATACACACTGTCAGACCAAATTCTGACCATCCAAAACGCAGTGATGTAAAACACTACGACGAGCCGAGAAAAATGAAGTTCAATGGTTCAGAGCATGTGTCGACTTGATTCTGAGCATGCGTGGGTTTTTTCTCTGTCGGAGTTGCACACAGACGATTGGAATTTCCTATGAGTTTTTTTTCCATGGAAAAAAAAATAAAACATGTTCTATTTCTAAACACAGACTGAAAAAAAAGTCAGATGGGGCCACACACGATCGGAATTTCTTTTTCATCGGAAATTCCGATCGTGTGTACGTGGCATAAGAGCGCATTTCCCCTTACTTGTAGAGAGTTCTACTTAGTTCTTGTGGTGCATCCCCCTTCCCCAAGTGAATACAGACTTTATCTAAAACTAAAAAAAATGTTCGGCTGTCTAATTCATTGGATAAGGCACATACCACAAGAGAAATATAAAGGCTGCCATTGCTGACCTCTCTTAACCACTTGCCGGCTGCCTAACTGGGAATGTTCGTCATTACTTTGACGTTAAATACAGTTGTTATGGCAGCAGCTAGCTGTTATAACCACAATATTTTTTTTTCCCTTAGGCGGCTGGCTTTCAGATAAAAGTGGTCCCAGTGGCAGATTCGCTGCAAGATTACTTTTATAGGTGGCGGGAGAGGTGCCCCCCTCCTGTTGCGTCTCGGTCAATTCTGAGCTTACCGAAGCTGTCAATAAGCTTGGAACCGATCCAATGCAGCAAATGGCTAGGCAGGAACCCGAGTGAGGGCAAAATAGCACCCACTCAGCTTTATTCCCTTGGAGAACTGGAGCAACCTCCGCTGTCACGTCTGGTCCTCAAGCAGATCAGTAGGATTATTTTTTTCTTAAAGTCAAAATTACCTTTTTGTTTCTTTTTTTGCTTTTAAAAAGGTAAATTAGAGATCTGGCTGGCATGCAGAAGCGAACGCATACGTAAGTCACGCCCATATATGTAAACAGTGTTCAAACCACACATGTGAGGTATTGCTGCGATCATTAGCGTGAGAGCAACAATTCTAGTGCAAGATGTTCTCTGTAACTCTAAACAGGTAACCTGTAAAAAAAACTAAAGCGTCGCCTATGGAGATTTTTAGGTACCTTCGTTTGTCGCCATTCCACAAGCATTCGTATGAAATTGATACCATGTAAATTCAGGTATATACACTAGTTACTTTAAAAAAAAGTAATAAACACAAAGCTGTATTTATTTTTTATCTTTTACATCTGTCTTTACAATACATACATTGTACATATACAGGTTAAACTGACCTCATGTGTTGGGATTTTGGCACTAGCAAGTTGCTAAGTCCTCTATGTCTCTGCTGTGACTCAATAAATAAGGTCAGTATAACCTATATACTATATTCATCATGACAATTGCTTAAAAGGTAATACGCACTATTGTGCTTATGCCTATAATCGGTGACTACGCCACATCTAATCAGTCTCTATGGTGATCTCATATTTAGCACATTAATGAATTTTGGAACATCTTGCTCACATAAATACGTCAGAATTCTTCACAGTGCAATCACCAGAACACTGCTGCATAGCAACCGCATTATAAGATGTGCATTAAGTATATTTGATGGAGTGGGGGTGTTAAGACTTTCAGGTCATTATGAATGGAATGGATGGACACCGTCCTGTGTGCAGCGAGATGTTCTGCATGTATAGTTGGCTGTTAGGACTGCTAACAGTGGCATTTAAGTTTTTTTTTATAAAAATATCACATTTACATGTATAAACTTGTTATAGTAGTGAGTTATTGATATCCCAGACCCAGTTAATGTAGGCAACACTATATATACTGTAGCAGAGCGTCCCAGAGAGAGCCTGGAAAAGTCCTGTTCGGGGTTTACACCTCTCCCAGGCTCCTTTCTTATACGTTCAGGGATCTCTGAGCTCTGATCCAGTACGGGTGTTGGCCCTCTCCCCCAGGCCAATTTAAGCTCACCTGTGCAGACAGTCTTTGCTCTCAGCCTGGTAGTGAGGGCATGCATGTTGTGTAGTTAGAGCCGGGACACGGCTAGGTTTTTTTGTTTAATTACTTTTGTTTTGTTTCTTCTCTGCACACTGTACAGCACCTGTAAAAAGACTTTGTATATAGCACCAATAAACACCCCTCTGTTTTCACTTATCCCATGGACTTGGTATCTGTGCCTGCTCATCCCAGGGAGCGTTTTGTACCTGCTACCTATCCCCCAGCTTACATATGGTGGAGGCTGCGACCAGCAGTAGTAAGTTACTATTTAAAAGGCCAGTACCTAAAGTGACAACATGGAGGAAATCCTCAAACAAATGGTGTTATCCAATGCTGCACAACAGCAAACTAACGCTGCACTGCAGCAAGCCAACGCTGCACAACAGCAAGCCAATGCTATTGCACAGGAGCAAACCAAGGCGCTGTACCAACAGATTAATGCTGCACAAGAGCAATCACAGTGGCGGTTTGGTGCCAGGACTGAAGTTTGGCGTCCCAAACAAGGGAAACCACTGCCTGGGAGCAAACCGAACTGGGGAAACATCAGGTGTTTTCGTTGTCAAGAACTGGGACATGTTGCAGCAAACTGTCCATTGACTGATGAACCAATGCAGTGTGATCTGTCCATTAGAAGGCAGTCTATGTTTGCTGCTGTTTCATGCGCTGCAGCGCCAAATGTGGGGAAACACATGTGTCAAATGACTGTTAATAATAGGCCTATTACAGCCTTGCTGGACTCTGGAAGTCTGGTTACTTTGGTTACAGCTGAGATGGTTGAAACTATGAATTTTCATGCTAAAAAAGTTGCTGTGATCTGTGTACATGGGGATACCCGGGAGTATCCTATAGCCACAGTTCAGTTTAAAACTGGCTTAGGTACGGTGTCCCATGCGGTCGGACTTGTGCCCCACTTGGTGCACGAGGCCATCATTGGTAGGGACTTCCCTAAGTTTTGGGAACTGTGGGATCGTCCCGACCCGGTCGCAGTACCTGACTCAGTCGCAGAGCCAGAACTCCTGGCTAATTCTGATATTGGGGGTTCAAGGGACTCATCTCGGGGCTCTCCAAGCTTTCCTTTCTCAGTTATGGCAGGAGAGCTGGAGGAGCCTGAGGAAGTCCCCACAACCAGTAGAGCCGGACAGCCGTCTGCTGACTCTGAGCCTACGTTGGAGTTTGCTGACCTTAATGTGCACAAGGAAAATTTTGGTACTGAGCAGAGAAAAGACCCTACCCTCACCAGGGCCTGGGAAAATGTAATGGTGATTAATGATGTACCTGTTGAACCAGGGGATAGGACCTGTTTTCCTTATTTCTGCAGCAATGAGGATTTACTGTATCGTGTATGTAAAATGAATGATGAAGTGGTTGAGCAGTTGGTGGTCCCTAAGCCATATAGGCGGGTGGTGTTGGAACTTGCTCATGGGCACTTGCTAGGAGGCCATTTAGGGGTTGAGAAAACCACTGAAAGAGTGTTGCACAGGTTTTACTGGCCTGGGATACAGAAAAATATTGAGAATTATTGTCAATCCTGTCCTGTGTGTCAGATGTCAGCCCCACAGCCTCACTTCCGAAGTCCTTTAGTGCCCTTGCCCATTATTGAAGTGCCCTTTGAAAGGATTGCCATGGACCTTGTGGGTCCGCTCCCCAAATCTGCCCGTGGTCATCAGCATATCCTCGTGATCATGGATTACGCTACCCGTTACCCTGAGGCCGTTCCCTTACACGCTGCGTCTGCTAAAAACATTGCCAAAGAGCTGTTCATGGTGTTCAGTTGGGTTGGCATCCCTAAAGAAATCCTTACAGACCAGGGTACCCCATTTATGTCACGGATAACTAGGGAGCTGTGCAAGTTATTTAAGGTGACGCAGTTGCGAACCTCTGTGTATCATCCTCAAACGGATGGCTTGGTGGAATGCTTCAATAAGACATTAAAGAGTATGTTAAAGAAGGTTGTGGACAAGGATGGGAGAAAATGGGACTTCCTGATACCGTACTTGATGTTCGCCATCAGGGAGGTTCCCCAGTCCTCTACGGGGTACTCTCCATTTGAGCTGCTCTATGGGAGACACCCTCGAGGACTCTTAGACATAGCCAAGGAAACTTGGGAGGGGGAACAGACACCCCACAAAAGTGTCATTGAGCATATCGCTCAAATGCAGGAGAGGATTGCAGCAATCATGCCGGTGGTAAAGGAACACTTACTGCAGGCCCAAGCAGCCCAACAGAGAATATACAACAGGGGGGCCCAACTCCGTGTTTTCTCACCTGGTGACAGGGTCCTCGTGTTGGTTCCCACTGTTGAGAGCAAATTCCTGGCTAAGTGGCAGGGTCCCTTTGAAGTAATTGAAAAAGTTGGGGAGGTCAATTACAAGGTGTATCAACCAGGTAAAAGGAAGCCCAAACAAATTTACCACGTAAATCTGTTAAAGCCCTGGAAGGATAGACTAGCGTTGACTACGAGGTCCCTCCCTGTAATGCCTAAAGGTATTGAGTCCCCTCTGATCCCTGAGGTCACCATTCCAGACACCCTGTCATGTTCCCAAAAACAGGAAGCTAGAGAGTTCCTGATAAGGAATAGAGAGAAATTTTCAGAGTTGCCTGGCGCGACCTCAGCAGTTCAGCATGACATTGTTACTGAACCGGGGGTCCGTGTCAAGCTCAAGCCGTACCGAATTCCTGAAGCGAGGAGAAAGGACATCAGTGATGAAGTTAGAAGGATGTTGGAGCTAGATGTCATTGAGGAGTCCAATAGTGACTGGTCTAGCCCCATCGTGTTAGTCCCAAAACCGGATGGCACTTGGAGGTTCTGCAATGACTTTAGGAAGCTTAATGCAATGACAAAGTTTGACACGTACCCAATGCCCAGAGTGGACGAACTTATAGACCGACTTGGCAAAGCTCGCTATCTGACCACTTTGGACTTGACAAAAGGGTATTGGCAAATACCCCTGACTGCTAGCGCCAAAGAGCAGACTGCATTTGTAACCCCGGAGGGATCCTTTCAATATAAGAGGATGCCTTTTGGGTTGCAAAATGCCCCTGCGAAGTTTCAGAGGGCTATGGACAGGACCCTAAGGCCTCACCGACAGTATGCAGCGGCCTATCTAGATGACATAGTGGTACATAGCACTGACTGGGAGTCTCACTTGCCCCGTGTCCAGGCTGTCCTTGATTCCCTCTTCAAAGAAGGATTTACGGCAAATCCCAAAAAATGTGGCATCGGTCTAGAGGAAGCCAAGTATTTGGGCTACACTATTGGCCGTGGTGTCATAAAGCCCCAGGTGAATAAAATAGAAGCCATCCAGGAGTGGCCACGTCCTGCAAATAAAAAGCAGGTCAGGGCTTTTCTTGGCATTGCGGGGTATTATGAATGAATGAATGAATGAAAAATTTATATAGCGCGGCACATGCGAACTGAATCGCTTCTGGGCGCTAGTTGTTAGTGTCTCATGCTTTTCAGAAAAGCAGGGTTTTGATCTGCCTTCTGAAAGACAGGTGGTTTTGCTCCAACCGAATGCTGGTTGGCAAAGCATTCCAAAGCCTGGGGCCCTGGAAAGCAAACCTTCTTACTCCTTTGGACTTGTATTTGGTTTTAGGAACCTTGACCAGATTTTGGTCGGTGGATCGCAGAATGCGGTTGCAATTGTGCGTTTTGATCTTGTCGCAAAGATATCGAGGAGCCTTCCCATGGATGCACTTATGTGTCAGGCAGAGTGCTTTGAATGCAATTCTGTCTTTCACTGGCAACCAGTGAAGGGATCTCAGCGAAGGTGAGATTGATTCCCAAGATTTTTTCCCAGTCACAAGTCTAGCGGCCGTATTCTGTACGACTTGAAGACGAGCGATTTGGTACTTGGGGAGCCCGAGGTAAAGGGCATTTGCATAGTCCAGTCTGGAATTCACGATTGTTCCCACCACGACTGCTATGTCTTCTTTGGGAATAAATGGAATAAGTCTGCGTAGAAGGCGCATCAAATGGTGCGTCCCGCTGACTACTGACCCTATTTGTGCGTCCATTGTCATGAAGGTGTCAAACGTGACTCCTAGACTTTTGACTTTGGAGCTAGGGGAGATGGTCTGACCCAGGATGGGCGAAGGTGTCCAGTTAGTTGTCGGTTGTCTCTTCCGACTGGCATTGAACATAAAGAGTTCTGTTTTAGCGCTATTGAGTTTGAGATAACTCTTAGTCATCCAGTTTTCTATTGAAGAGAGACATTTCTCTAATCTGAGATGATGATCCTTTTTTTGGCAGATGCGAAAGTACAACTGCGTGTCGTCTGCATACGAGTGATAGAGTAGTTCTTGGCTACTGATAATATCAAAGAGAGGACGAAGATAGATATTAAACAGCACCGGTGATAGGGGGGATCCTTGGGGGACCCCACATGGCACCGCGAGTTTTTCTGACGTGAAAGATCCCAGTTTCACTGTTTGTGAACGGTTTCCGAGAAAAGAGGAGAACCATGGTAAGGCATCTTCTGAGACTCCGGCGACTTCTGTTAGTCGTCTCAGTAGCAATTTATGGTCTACTGTGTCAAAGGCTGCGCTTAGGTCCAGCAGAACCAGGAGACACGATTCTCCTTCGTCTGCGGCCTCGAGCGCATCATCCCATATTTTCAGTAAGGCCGTTTCTGTCCCGTGTCCGGGACGGAACCCGGATTGAAATGGATCGAGTAGGTTGTGGGTATCCAGATGCTGTTGCAGCTGATTTACCACCACTTTCTCCATTATCTTGGACAGAGCATTTAGACCTGTTATGGGACGGCGGTGAGTTGGGTCCATAGGATCCAAATTAGGTTTTTTCAAGATCGGCAGGATTGTGCCCTCTTTCAGCAGGGAAGGCACTATGCCTTCCTTAAATGACTGATTTATAAGCTGTGTGATCGGAGGCGCCAGGATGTCGGCACATTCCTTCAGTAGCTTGGTGGGAATGATGTCATTGGGTGCTGTGCTGTTGCGCAGCGCACCAATGAATTTTTTTGTGGTATCAATGGAGATGGGTTCCAAAGTGAACTTAGTTGATTGTAGAGGCGTTCCGTCGGTGTTTTGATTGAAGAGGGGGCTGAGTGGAGTATTGTTTTGCCGAATACTTACCCGAATTTTTTCAATTTTGTTGATGAAGAAATCCGATAGTTCATTGCAGAACTCTTGGGTGTCTGAAGTGGGGACTTCAAGACATCCCGGATTCATGGTCTGGGTGACCATCCTGAAGAGTTCACGTGGGCGATTCATTGCGCTGTTAATCACCGTGGAAAAGTGAAGTTTCTTGGCTTTGAAAATTTCCTTGTGATATCGTGTAGTTACTGCTTTGTAGAAGTTGAGGCGGTCTTCTGAAGGACTTCTTATCCAGGCGGCTTCCGCCCTTCTGCGCTCTTGCTTCAATAGCGACAGCTGGTTATTGAACCAGCTGGACTTTTTTTCCCGGCTGCGGACTTTGCGCTTTGGTGCTGCTAAGTCGGCTGACTGTAGCAGAGCTGCATTTATGGCATCCAAAGTATCTGAGGCTGCTAGCTGAGGAGGAATAGCCCCAATTCGGTTTCCCAGGGTAGATCTGAAGAGTTCCGAGTGGAGCTTCCTCTGAGATCTAGCCCAGTGTATTGTCACCGGCTTGGGTACTTTCATGACTAGTGGAATTCTGGGAATTATGAAGCTAATTGCATGGTGGTCTGTCCATGGCAAAGGTTCAATACCCAGAATGTTTATTTTCAGATTTTGTCTGAAAATTAGGTCGAGAGTGTGACCTGAAGCATGCGTGGGTCCGCATATAAGTTGCTGAAGACCTAACCCTTCCAGGTGGTCGATGCAGGCATCCGCGATGGGATCCTGTGAGGAGTTGGCCCACAAATTGAAATCCCCGAGCAGCAAAAGATGATTGCTGTTAAGGGAGTAAGTGGATATGAACTCCGTTAATGCTGAAATCAAATGCGATTTGGGCCCAGGGGGCCTATAGCAGAGGAGAATGTGAACGGTCTCCTGAGAGTGAGCTTGAAGTTGAAGCGTAAGAGTTTCCATAAAAGGTAGAGGATTTTGAAGGACCGGTTTAGTGATTGCAATATGAGACTTATGAATCACCGCCAGGCCTCCTCCTCTTTGCCCTATTCTATTTTCCGTTAGGATACGATAATTTGCTGGTACCAGTTCTCCAAGAATGGTGTTGCAATCGTCTGACAGCCAACTTTCTGTAATGAAGAGGCAGTCCAGATCGTTTTGTAGTAAGAAATCATGGATTTCTGATCGGTGTTTAACTGCTGATCTAGTGTTAAGCAACGCACATGATATGTGCTTGAGCTGTGTTGAATGGTTGAAATTTTTGATGATCGATCGTCGATCGATTCTCAAAAGTTGATCTGATTTTAAGGCTTTTTTGGTGACGGCAGGTAATATTGTTGCGAATTGTCTCAGACCCCAAATGGTTTCCGCAGAGTATCGCAATTTAACCATTGTTGCCAGTCACCGTGGGCGGGGGTGCGGGTGATCGGTGAGAGAGGATTCGGAGAATCCTCGCTCTCAGCAGTCCTTGGTCCAGAGGAAGGCAAAAAAAACCCTGGGCAAGCTGGCCAATGTGCTGCGGCAGGGAAAAAAATTCCTTCCTGATCCCTAAAGGCGATCGGCTTCAAGCCCTGGGTCAAAGACTGCTGAACTTAATGAGGGGAAAAAGAGGGGGGGGGGGATGCTGGGTGTCACTGTTGCTGGGGTGCACCAAGATGGCCGCCAGGCAAAGATACAGGACCCAGGCTGGGGGGGGCAACCAGGTAGGTAAGAAAATGATTCCCCCAATCTGGTTGCTTAGCAGGGGGGGTGGAGGGGACCTCTGGGGGTGCGGGGGCGATAATCAGAAAGACCCGCACTATTGGTGGCAGGCGCAGGGAGAAAACGGACGGAGCGCCGGTAGGCCGCGGCTGAAGCCGCGGACTTTCCTGAGGCGCGGCGGCCGCGGAAAGTAGCAGGCTGGCGCGGGCGTGTAAAAAACGCCGAGAAGCGCCGAGAATACACCCAGGTGGGGTGTCTAGGGGCCACCACAATCGTGGGTGGCCGTGCGAGTGGGGATGCCGAGCCCAAGAGGGGAATAGAGAGCCGCAGTGAGGGGTCTGAGTGACGGCTGCCCTGAGAAGGACGGCCGTCAGTGGTTCCCCTGGATGGTAGGCCCTGAGAGGCAGGGTCTTACCTGCGGCGAATGAAGGAGTCCACGAGGAGAGAAGAGAGCTGGATTCCTGGTTCCCAGTAGTTCCTAGTAGCTGTTCCCTGTGCAGGACAGGTAATGGTAGTCTGCCTAGTAGCTGACTGTCAGGTCTGGGTGGGAGCAGGCTCGTAACGGAAGGTCCGAAGCACCCTACTCCACCTCTGACACTGACTGACTGACTGACTGGTGTACTGTTGCGTCTTGTTGGCTGATACCAAAAATTATTGCTGCAATCGATGACTATAGAAGGTTTATCCCAAATTTTGCACCTATAGCTGCCCCACTGACAGACCTTATGAAAGGGAAAGACTCCGTAATGGTGAAATGGTCCCCAGTAGCGGAAGAATCTTTCCAAGTCCTGAAAAAAGCTCTTTGTGCACAGCCAGTGCTATACTCCCCCGATTTCGCCAAAGACTTTTTGGTTCAAACGGATGCCTCTGATGTGGGTGTCGGGGCAGTACTATCACAGGTACACAATGGGGAAGAACACCCTGTGGTGTACCTAAGCAGAAAGCTTAATGACCATGAAAAAAAATATGCAGTCATTGAAAAGGAGTGTTTAGCCATAAAGTGGGCCGTGGATGCACTCAGGTACTACTTGTTGGGGCGCCAATTTGACTTGATAACTGACCATGCTCCCCTGAAATGGATGGCCCAAAAGAAGGAGACGAATAGACGGGTGAACCGGTGGTTTTTGGCCCTACAGGATTACTCCTTCACGGTAAAACACAGGCCAGGTGTTGAAATGGGGAATGTAGATGCCCTGTCCCGTGTTCACTCCTGTTGGGCTACAGGTGTTCCAACCCTGGGGTTGAAACAAGGGGGGAGGATGTGTAGCAGAGCGTCCCAGAGAGAGCCTGGAAAAGTCCTGTTCGGGGTTTACACCTCTCACAGGCTCCTCTCTTATACGTTCAGGGATCTCTGAGCTCTGATCCAGTACGGGTGTTGGCCCTCTCCCCCAGGCCAATTTAAGCTCACCTGTGCAGACAGTCTTTGCTCTGCCCTGGGACACAGATAGTGTTGGTCTGTGAGAGCAAAGAGGTTGGTAACCAAAACTGTTAAGTAATCTATGTGGAAGCTGACAAGCTGTAGGTTTGTTCAGCCTGGTAGTGAGGGCATGCATGTTGTGTAGTTAGAGCCGGGACACGGCTAGGTTTTTTTGTTTAATTACTTTTGTTTTGTTTCTTCTCTGCACACTGTACAGCACCTGTAAAAAGACTTTGTATATAGCACCAATAAACACCCCTCTGTTTTCACTTATCCCATGGACTTGGTATCTGTGCCTGCTCATCCCAGGGAGCGTTTTGTACCTGCTACCTATCCCCCAGCTTACAATACACACACTATATTGCCTTTACATGCACATGAACTTTAAAGCGGGGGTTCACCCTAAAATACAACTTTCTACCATGCCATTCAGCATACTAGCGTGAGCTACAGTATGCCTTTATTTATTTATTTTTGCGCTGTACTCACAGTTTAATCGATTAGTTTTGTTTCAGACTCCCCGCGGGGAGTAGGCGTTCCTATGAAGAGGGGAACATGATTGACGGCCGGCTATGGCGCGTCACGCTTCCCGAGAATAGCCGGAGTAGGACTCGGCTCTTCACGACGCTATACGGCGCCTGCGCACAGACTAGGAGCTGACTTCGCAGGCGCCGTGAAGAGCCAAGTCCTATTTCGGCTATTTTCGGGAAGCGTGACGCGCCATAGCCGGCCGTCAATCATGTTTCCCTCTTCATAGGAACGCCTACTCCCCGCGGGGAGTCTGAAACTTAACTAACGGATTAAACTGTGAGCACAGCTAAAAAAAAAAAATGAAGGCATACTGTATCTCACGCTAGTATGCTGGATAGCATGGTAGACAAAACAATTTTTTTTTTTTAGGGTGAACCCCCGCTTTAATGGCATCCCAGTCTTAGTCCGTAGGGTTCAATATTGAGTTGGCCCACACTTTGCAGTTATAACAGCTTCAACTCTTCTGGGAAGGCTGTCCACAAGGTTTAGGAGTGTGTCTATAGGAATGTTTGACCATTCTTCCAGAAACGCATTTGTGAGGTCCGGCACTGATGGGAATGGGAAAGCGTGGCTCACAGTCTCTGCTTCTTCCCAAATGTGTTCTAACTGGTTGCGATCAGTACTCTGTAAAGGCCAGTCAAGTTCCTCCACCCCAAACTCACTCATCCATGTATTTATGGACCTTTCTTTGTGTACTGGACCAAATCATTTGGTGGAGAAGGGATTATGGTGTGCGGTTGTTTTTCAGGGGGTGAGCTTAGCGCCTAAGTTCCACTGAACTCTTAAGCAGTGGCTCAATATTTTGGGGGGGGGGGGGGCAAAAAAAAACCTGCCCAACCCACACGGTAGTTGGTTTGCCGGCGATCAATGCCCTCCCCCCACCAAGGTAGACGGAGGGGGCGATCAGTGCCCCTCCGTGGGAGATGTATGGCGGCAATCAGTGGCCTTACCTTAGGAGGCAGATGCTGCTCCTCGCTCATGTGTGTGTAAAGGCAAGCGCCCCAATACTTTTGACGATATAACATGTGTGTATATATATATATATATATATATATATATATATATATATATTAGAAGGACAAAATGGTGGCCTGAGTTTATGGGAGGAGCCCGGAGACTATTTAAACAGAGCACTCACCCACACTCTCTGTCGGTTCCAGTGCACGATACCCTCCCACCCTTCCCTTTTTCAAGGCACTTCTCAAAACACATCCTTCCACACAAACTACCCATTATCTATCTCCTGTATGCCCCCTTTTTCTGGGCATTCCGACCAGACCATCAAGGCACACTCCAGGTCTATTTACATATATATGTTTACAGATCTTCAATGCACTGTACATTATGTTTTTTTTTATGTTTTTTAAGGTTTTCAGCGCTACACTATTTTTCCACATAATCATGTACAAGCAAAAATGCTGTTCTTTATTTCCCTTGCGTGTGATTGAGTATTCTTTGCAAAGTGAAACGCTACCTCATTTACTAAGCCCTGGAGAAAGTGCATTTGCAGTGCACAGTATATTTGCCTTTAGTAAATCACCCCCATAGTCTGCTAAAGCACTATTTATAATAAATAATTGTCTTTTTTTTTTTAAATAAAATGTGTTTCCCCCTTTTTTAATCCTTTTTTTTTTGCGATGCAGTGATGCTGATCTCTCGAGGCTTCTTTGCAGCCACTTCACATCTACAAATATGCATTCCTGGTGTCGACAAAAATGGACCATGCATGTGTAGTGTGTGTTAAAAAGTGCCAATTATATGGGCTGATTTATTAAAGGAGTTGAGAAACTTCACGCAAAAAATGTGAATATTCCTTTCAATTATCTAGTCATGTGGGGATGAAATGAGTAAACAGGAATTTGCTTTTCTCATGATTGGATAATTTTGGTAAATACTCACACAGGGAGGTTGAGTTACTAAAGGTAAATATACTGTGCACTAAAAGTGTAGTTGCTGTAGATCTGAGGGGAAGCTCTGAAATTAGGGGAAGCTCTGCTGATTTCTATCATCCAATCATGTGCAACCTAAAACTGCATTATATTTTCCTTGCATGTTCCCCTCAGATCTACTGCAACTGCACTTGCAGTACACTTGTGCGTGCTCTTGCAGTGTTCGTGCAATTCACAAACTATTTACCTTTAGTAAATCAACCCCAATGTATTTGTGAAGGTTATTAACGCTTTTAGTAAATCAGCCTAATCTGCATCAGAAGCCTGTGTCACATATAAAAATGCAGGAGCACATTTGGGACATAGGGACAGAGCATAGTCAGGGCCGGATTAACAATGGGGCTGATGGAGCTGCAGCTCCAGGCCCCTTTCTCAAGATAGGCCCATTTGCCCAAAAAAAAAAAAAATTTTTTTTTTTTTTTCCAAGATCGAATTTGGGGGGTTGTAGCTCGATGACCAGAGGTCACAGAAACCCCACATTTGGGGGTAGGCATGGGAAGGGCTACCCCACAACTGGTTAAAATATGGGACGGCTATCATTTATGGTTCCGGAGATACAGGCCTGCTTGCACAGCCTGTCAGAAGCTACATTCAGAGCGGCCAATATAAATACAAGCTGACACACTACAGCAGACTGAGAGGATCACAGTGCTTATAATAATTATTTGTATATTACTCATGGTAACCCCTTGCCACCCAGGCCAATTCTGACACTTCTCTACTACATGTAAAAATCATCATTTGTTTTTTGCTAGAAAATTACTCTATGGTGGTCTTTGCACTTTTTATGTTGCAGGGTACAGAGCTGCACGATTCTGGCTAAAATGAGAATTGCAATTTTTTTGCTTAGAAGATAGATCACGATTCTCTCACGATTGTTGCGGCGTAACATCATCTTTCACATTAAAACAAAAAAAAACAAAAAAATGGGCTAACTTCACTGTTTTGTTTTTATGGTTTTTATTATTCATTGAAGTGGGCAAATGCAGTGTGACATAACATATTGCAGCAATAGCCATTGTATTCCCTAGAGTCTCTGCTAAAATATATATAATGTTTGGCAGTTCCAAGTAATTTTCTAGCAAATAATATTGCTTTTTAACTTAAGAAACAAGTGTTGGACTTTAAGTGGTTAAATTTAGTTACAATGTTAGTTGGTTACAATGTTTCATTTTGTTTACAAACTTCGCAGACTGCCCAGATTTGTTCTTTACACACAGAAGTTTATCCCTTTGATCTAAGAAGGAAGCGTCAGTTACAATGTTTCCTGTTAAAAACTTGGCAGACTGCCCAGATATTTTCTTTTGACAGCTGAAAGTCTCTCCACTTGTTATATGAAAGAATCAGCAAACTCTGCATTGAAGATCGTCAGGGGGGTTGAATCGAGATCACGATTTTTTTAACGATTAATTGTGCAGCTTTAGCACGGTATTTGCGCAGCAATTTTTCAAACATGTTTCAAAAAATGTTTCATTCATTAAAAAAACAGTTAGTTAGTTAAGTTAGCACAATTTTTTTTGGTATCCTAAGCGATGCTTTACATTTTTTTAGGTTACATGTTTAGAGTTACAGAGGAGGTCTAGTACTAGAATTATTGTTCTCGCTCTAACGATCATGGCGTATGTAACCTGTGTGTATCTGGCTCTGATACTACCAGTGCCTACCCAGCCAGACTAGTATCTCTCCCCAGCCTGTCCCCACACACCCTCTCACCTGCTGACCTGTGGATGGGGGAATCACTCCTGCAGTGTTATTGTGTTCTGCCAGTGAGTACAATGATCAGTGTTGCTAACTTTAGCTGGCAGCACTGATTGTTTTAAGAAA
The DNA here is from genome assembly GCF_905171775.1 of Rana temporaria. Classification (NCBI taxonomy): domain Eukaryota; kingdom Metazoa; phylum Chordata; class Amphibia; order Anura; family Ranidae; genus Rana; species Rana temporaria. Next base: position 46,128,023 of record NC_053501.1, read on the forward strand.
AAAAAAACAGGCTGGTTGTACTCAAGTTGATTAATAGATTGACTTGTGTAAAACCAGCTAGCCCATACATAGATTGACTATGGCTGGTCTCTGCATAATTGGCGTAATTTCAATACATGTATGACCCGCTTAACCACTACTCAGTCCCTAAATATCCTTCCACTCCTGTACATAGTGTTCACTGTCATACTCTCCACACTCCTTTCCTGTACATAGCGCCCACTGTCATACTCTCCACACTTCTCTCCTATACATAGTACCCACTGTCATACCCTACACACTCCTCTCCTGTACATAGTGCCCACTGTCATACCCTCCACACTCCTCTCCTATACATAGTGCCCACTGTCATACCCTCCACACTCCTCTCCTATACATATTGTTCACTGTCATACCCTCCACACTCCTCTCCTATACATAGAGCCCACTATCATACCGTCTACACTCCTCTCCTGTACATACTGCCCACTGTCATACCCTCCACACTCCTCTCCTGTACATACTGCCCCATCATACCCTCCACACTTCTCTCTGGTACGTACTACCCTCTGTCATACCCCCTCACTCTTCCTGTACATACTGCCCATTGTCATACCCTTCACACTCCTCTCCTGTACATAGTGCTTTTTTCCGTACCCTTTGTACTCCTCTCCTGTACATAGTGCCCACTGTTAGACCCTCCACATTCCTCTCCCTCACCTGCACATACTTCCCACTTATATACCGTCCATACTCCTCCCCTATGTCGCTTACCCACAAAAACTGTTCTTTAAAATTATACTGAATATCCTCAATGTTACCAGCTCTAGAATGGACACACTTTTGTTAGTTAAACTAAAGGAAATATCAGTTCTCATATTTGTTCAGCCCCATTATTAGTACTCATTTAATTCTGTGATTACTACTATGATGTATAGAGGAACATCGGGGATCTCAGCTACTCTAAATATAGCACTTATATAAAAAAGTGGCCCTGAAAATATTTTTTAAATGTTGGCAACTGTGCACTTAGGCACTGCCCAAGGGCCACCGTCCACCGGGTCAGTAGGGGGCCCCATGAGAGGCTCCTGGGATCCTGTGATAATAAAGCGGTAGTAAACTTTCCTGACATTACTACTTTTTAGAGGCCCTGGGGTAGGTTATCCCGGACCCTTTTTTTCAGGCGGCATTGGCGTTCGGCCATACAAAGCAATAGGAAGGATTTGTAAAAAAAAGTTACACTATTCGCGGCAAAATACGCCGCGTACGCGGCGTTACTTGTCGCGGAGGTGTGAATGCAGCCTAAAAGGCCCCACCAAAATCCTCAGCACCAGGCCCATGATGTTCTTAATCTGGCCCTGAGCATAGTGACCCTATGAAAGAAAGCACGTTAACAAGAACCTGGCATGGTGTTCCACCCATGGAGTTCCACCCGGTTCTGTGTTTATTAAAACTCAGCAGCTACAAAAAGTGTACCTGCTGACTTTTAATAAACATACACACCTGTCCCATGGTCCAGCGAAATTATTGTAAAAGTCCAAGTTTTATAATAAAAAAAAAAGATAACAATCATATTATACTTACTTGCTTTGTGCTTTTGCACATACTAGCCCGATCTTCCTTTTTTTGGATCCCCTGCCAGCGTTCCTGCCCCCCCCCCCTAAGTGCCCACTATAGTAGGCCTCCTGCCGTGGGGCTCGATCCCGAGCCAGGCTCTTTGTGTCCATAGACATACAGAGCCTGGCTCGGCCCCATCACTGGCTGTGATTGACATCAGCAGGAGCCAATGGCTTTTTGTTATAAAGACCAGTCATTGCTGCTCTCTCTTCATGTGCAGGGCGACTGGTCTTGTCTCCGCCCCCTGCTATAGTTTTATGCTGGTAGTGGGTGGAGCTGATAGGCCCCTCTCACAGCTTTGCTCTCTGCACAGGCAGCATAGCAATGATGTCACCACTACTTTTACAAGGTAATATTTTAATATTATTTTTATATTAATATTTATAAAGGCAATTGGTTTACACAAACTGGATTTATGTCCTTGTGTCTATTGAGAGATATATACAAACGAAAGCTTTTGTTACCGGAGTTCAGCTGTAAGGTAAGGAAAATGGCATGTTAGCCTATGTCTATGAACACGTAGGTATTTAGGGGAGTTTATAGGCAGAAAATAAAAAAGCACTGCCAGTGCATCCATGAGCAGCAGCGTTTTGGCAGAAAAAACCTGTGTAAATGTGTGTAAATGCGCGTTAACGCTAGGCGCGTTTAGCGCTTGAACGTTTTTGATTTTAGCCATTGAAATGAATTAACGCCCAAGAGCTTGATATGACTAAACGCACCTTAAGTTGCCTACAGGCATTTACAAGCATCAAGCATTTATTCTTCTGAAACACTGCTGCCAGGAGGAAAGGTGTCTAGGAGAGATTGCCAAAAGCCCAGTGTGCATGAGGCCTAAATGTAAGAAAGGATCCTTAGAATGCCTGCTTTAACCTCCCTGGCGGTATGATTCTGTCAGAAAAAACATGCTAAAAGCGGTACCATTATTTGCAAGGAAATTTGGCGTTTTATATTGTAGGTCTGTAATTTTTAGAAATAACTCACTTAAATCTGACCAAACAAGCTTCTAATAGGCATCCCGGGTATGACATTTTTTTAAAAACAAAATTATAAATTATAATATAATAAATAATTATAAATAATTATAACAAATAATAATATAATTATAATAAAAATTATTCAATAATGTAATCAAATCAAAATCACTGAAATTTGCTCAGTTGCAGAATTGTTGCTGTCATTATTTTTTTTTTTTTATGACGAATTTCCCCACAAATCGCTATCGCACAATTCTGCAAGTGATTATAATTTATTATCGCTGTTTTTTAGCTGATCTAAAACTATTTTTGACATAAAGGGACACTTTTGGTTGCTATGGACAATCTACAGTTTGCAGGGAGAAAGAAACGTTTTTATTATATAAAATGACATGCATGACACAGGACAGACCACTAGGGACAGGGGGGGTGTGTTTTTTTTACATACAGTACTGTAATCTATAAGATTACAGTATACTGTATGTAAGGTGTTTGTTTACTTTTTTGAATTTGGCGCCGTTCTCCGTCCCCGTGCGTCGTAACGTCGCAGGGAACGGAGATCGGCGTCACACGGAGGCACTGTGTGAATCGAGCGAGGTCCCGCTCGCTCACACAGCGCGGTGGCATCGCTGGATCCAGGGACAAGGTAAGTAACTTGTGCCTGTGGATCTAGCGAGGCAAGCCCGAGTCTGACTCGGGGTTTCCGCTCGCAGCAGGAAAATCTAACCCCGTGTCAGACTCGGGAAGACCGCCAGGCAGGTTAAAGCATGATAGTTGGCATGATAGTTGGCAAAAAAAATCTGTTCAGATTTACCCTAAAAGTATAGCCAGAGCTTTTTTTAGTCAGACTTCTCATTTGGGTCAAAGTTAAAGCCCGCTGTCAGCTTACGTCACAGAGCCAGTCCAGGATCATCTTCTTAGCACTCCGCTGAGAGCCTGAGCCAGCCACTCCCGCCCCCTCCACAGCCCATTGCTCCAGAGAGCACTGGAGGGGGCAGAGCAGAGAGCGGTGAAGGACAGTCAGTGGTCTTTGATCGCTCAGTGTAGAGCCAGCAGGGGAAAGCTGCAGCATCATAGCCATATAGGCAAGTGTGTTTGTTTTTTTCATGTAGCCCACACTTCTCCTTTAAAATGTCTGTTGGCTCTCAGTCTAGACTACCTGGCTCCTGAATAATACATCTTATGTCTGCATTTGTGTGTCACACATCTGCTAATCGTGAATAGAATACAAATTTCTGTTGCATATAATCTCATATTACTAAAAGCAGTCTGACTGCATTGCCTAATGACGACCTTCCCACAAGTGTACAGAAATTTGCATAATCAGTTTAAAAAGTCATTTACAGGGAAATGGGGATTTTTTCTGTTAACATTACCATAAAGAATCTGGACGGCATACCTATGTCGGCTTATCCTCTGTACAGACTGTCTAGGGTTACACTGCATGATGTCATTTAGAAAAGATTGCCAAGCACCAGCAGTAATTGACCAGTTAATGGGTGGTTCTGATAGAGGAGTGGTAAATTCCTTGAAATATTACAAAGCACTCTGGCCAATGCCTATTCTCTAAATATTATGATTCAGCAAAGCCATCTTGAATTTAAGTAGGACAGCCCTGCAGTCGCAACAGTCACCTGTACAGCTGTATATTTACAGTATTAACCAATGCAATTATATATTAACATGATATGGCTTACTGTAAAGGATTAAGATAAATCATAGATTGGTCAAGTCGTGTATAGTATGTGCATAATGTCTACACTAGCCTTTCTCAAACCTCTTACCATAGGGCAGTGATGGCGAACCTTGGCACCCCAGATGTTTTGGAACTACTCTTCCCATGATGCTCAACTACACTTGGTATTTCACTTACCTACATGGTATATTACAAGCCTTGATTATTCCCTTTTTTCGTATGCTCAACTACACTGCAGAGTGCATGAGCATCATGGGAAATGTAGTTTCAAAACATCTGGGGTGCCAAGGTTCGCCATCACTGCCCTAGGGGAACCCCTTAAAATATTTTTTAGGTCTTGGGGAACCCCTGCCAAACCAATTTTTGGAGGGGTTAGTGGAAAAATGCCCCTTACGCTGGTGGGCAATGGTAAGAATGCCTTCTTTAGAGTGGTGGTCAGAATGTCACCCTAACAGACAACAGAAGAAGATCCCTGTTGTCCTGCAGGTGGCTCCGCCAAGTGACGCTGGCCCCAGATCTATGTGGACACCATCAACCGGGAGGTCAACCAACCACAGCTCAAGGAACTCCCAGCAACCCCTGGAGGAACCCTGAGAATCCATGGTACCCTAGATGAGAATTACTGCTCTGTACTATATATCTTAAAGCGGGAGTTCGCCCGAAAAAATTTTTTTAACATTAGATTCATGCTCATTTTGTCAAGGGGAATCGGGTAGTTTTTTTAAAATCGAAGCCGTACTTACCGTTTTAGAGAGCGATCTTCTCCGCCGCTTCCGGGTATGGTCTTCGGGACTGGGCGTTCCTATTTGATTGACAGGCTTCCGACGGTCGCATACATCGCGTCACGAGTAGCCGAAAGAAGCCGAACGTCGGTGCGGCTCTATACGGCGCCTGCGCACCGACGTTCGGCTACTTTCGGAAAATCGTGACGCGATGTATGCGACCGTCGGAAGCCTGTCGGAAGCCTGTCAATCAAGTAGGAACGCCCAGTCCCGCAGCCCATACCCGGAAGCGGCGGAGAAGATGCATCTCTAAAACGGTAAGTACTGCTTCGATTGTACAAGCCTCAATCTAATGTTAAAAAAAAAGGTTTTTGGGTGAACCTCCACTTTAATATTTCCAAACCTATCCATTCTGGAAATGGGCACACTTTGTTTTTAACAATCTGACATGCGGATTTGTAAATAAACATTTGCCCATCATAACAAAGATATTGCAGAAGAATCAACACTTTTCCCTAACAGGTATATTTGGCTTTGATCTGAACTAGGATCTGCCAACATACCCCCCTTCAGCAATAAGGGGCAGCATTGTGGGTCGATACAAAAAAAACCTGGCATTAACTCCCAGCCAACAGCTGATGTTTCTAGTCATCTGGGAATTACAGGTGGAAGAAATGAAGGAATGGGACAAGCTTTGAAGAGAAGAGAGCGGGGACATCGCTGCTAATTCATGGCAACAGGGTAGCCAAATCAGAAAAAAAGGAAACAATATGATCAATGTAAAACCAAGATTTGTTTACAACAAAAACATTTACAATAAATGTATCATTGACTGACTGAGTCTATGAATAGCTCCATTAATAATGCTGCTCTCTATGTACTAATTAGAGGCACATACAAACAAGCCAAGGGTATATTTATCAGGAAAAGCCTGTACAGTGAATGCATGTTTTCTCCAGCATGTAAACACACATTGAACACTATAATCTCCAATTACCAGAGGCAGATCATCAATGCAAGCAAAGCCTTCCTTACCTATTGTGGAGATGTGGGATGGATGGAATTCGTTGTCTGTAAATCTGCACAGCAAACATGTTTTGCCAACCCCGGAGTCCCCAATCAGCAGCAGTCTGAATAAAACATCATATTGTTTGGCCATTGTGTCTGCTGGCAGCCTGATAGTACAGTGAGGAGAAGGGAGGAGGGTTGAGATCAGACAAGTCAGGAGGCACCCATCTCCTCATCCATGCCTGGTGATGATGATGATGGGGGAAATGGATTATCCTGGAGGAGTCTGCTTGGATCCTAATGAGTAGCAGCAGCAGCAGGTCTGTGCTGTCCCCTTCCTCCACGATATTCAGGATTGTGTGAAATGAGCAGATGGCAGATATCTTATCAAAATGGTCATGGAGGAGGAGAGACAGAGGCTCCACCTTATGCAGCAGACTACACTGGATTCGGGTGCTACACCTTTCTCTGGGTGTGGAGGGAGCAGCCAGGCAGGTGTAGGGACTACAGGCGGATGTCACCTGTGTGCCAGCAGCAGCTCAGTGACAGCTGTCACCCTGCTTCCCCTCCACATTCCACAACACTGATCCATAGCACTGGGGAACCGGTTCCTCCTGTTCTTCTGGCTTCAAAAATTCCCTAAAACTGCAGAAATGATATAAGAAGTCGGTGCAAAAGCAGAGGAAGAATGCACTGTATGCTTTAAATAAATAATATCCATCTTATTATTTAGAGTGCATTCTGTTATACATCTGTAGTTACTGATTTCTAATATCAGCCATAGAAGCCATGCTGTGCAGAGTGTATTATGCTGTGTACACACGATCGGGCATTCCGACAACAAAACCGTGGATTTTTTTTTCGACTGATCAGTGGCGTCACTAGGGTTGGTGTCACCTGGTGCGAAAAAAAAATGATATCCCCCCCCCACCAACTATAGTCCCCATCAGTACAGACCCCCCTCCACTAACTACAGACCCCCCTCCCACAGTACAGACCCCCCTCCACTAACCACACACCCTCCTCTACTAACTACAGACCCCCCTCACTAACTACAGACCCCTCCTCCACTAACTACAGACCCCCCTCCTGCAGTACATACCCCCCATTAAGTACAGACCCCCCTCCTTCAGTACAGACCTCCCCCTCAGTATAGACCCCCTCCATCAGTGCAGACCCCCCATCAGTACAGACACCCCTACCCAAGTACAGACCCCTCCATCAGTACAGACACCCCCACCCAAGTGCAGACCCCCCATCAGTACAGACACCCCCACCCAAGTGCAGACCCCCATCAGTACAGACACCCCCACCTCAGTGCAGACCCCCCAGCAGTACAGACACCCCCCTCAGTGGAGACCCCCCTCAGTACAGACACCCCCAGCATTACAGACCCACCTCTCAGTACAGACACCCCCCTAGTGCAGACCTCCCAGCATTACAGACCCACCCCTCAGTACAGACACCCCCCACATGGATTTTTTTTCTGACGGATCAGCAGTGTCACTAGGGTTGGTGTCACCTGGTGCAGAAAAAAAATTAAGGCCCCCACCAACTATAGTCCCCATCAGTAAAGACCCCCCTCCCATAGTACAGACCCCCCTCCACTAACTACAGACCCCCCTCCTGCAGTACAGACCCCCCTCCACTAACAACTACAGACCCCCCTCCACTAACTACAGACCCCCCTCCCGCAGTACAGACCCCCCTCCCGCAGTACAGACCCCCTCACTAAGTACAGACCTCCCCCTCAGTGTAGACCCCTCCATCAGTGCAGACCCCCCATGAGTACAGACACCCCCACCCAAGTGCAGAGCCCCATCAGTACAGACACCACCACCAATGTGCAGACCTCCCATCAGTACAGACACCTCCCACCTCAGTGCAGACCCCCAGCAGTACAGACACCCCCCTCAGTACAGACACCCCCCCTCAGTACAGACACCCCCCTAGTGCAGACCCCCCAGCATTACAGACCCACCCCTCAGTACAGACACCCCCAGCATTACAGACCCCCCTTCAGTACAGACCCCCTCAGCAGTATAGATGCCCCCTTTACATACCTCAGAACAGCGCTGACAGCTACAGACACTGTGTGTCTGTCCCTCGAGCGCAGGCTCCTCCTCCTCTATGAATTTAAATAGAGGAGGAGGTGGCTTCGGTCCGTGCCACTGAGGTACACAGCGGCGCGAGCTGAGGCACAGGACAGCTAATCAGGGGCAGCGGGTGCCAGGCGGTGTTAGAGGTGCGTACTGCTACCCACGGTTGTCACCCCTCTGGTAAGTGTTACCCAGGTGCGGCGCGGACCCCCCTGCCCCCTGCACCCACCTAGCAACGCCTCTGCAACGGATGTTGGTTTAAACTTATCTTGCATTCACATGGTCACACAAATGTTGTCAGAAATTCCGAACGTCAAGAACGCAGTGATGTACAAGACGTACGCTGAGTCGAGAAAAATTAAGTTCAATAGGCAGTGCAGCTAAATACATAATATCCATCTTATTATTTAGAGTGCATTCTGTTATACATCTGTAGTTACTGATTTCTAACATCAGCCATAGAAGCCATGCTGTGCAGAGTGTATTATGCCATGTACAGACGATCGGGCATTCTGACAACAAAACCGTGGATTTTTTTCCAACGGATCAGTGGCTGTAGTCCGCATGTGTGAAAGGGGCCTTACACCAGAAGTGTTACAAGGTGCTCTTCCACCGTAATGTGTCCCTCCACCAATTGAAACATTCACCAGAAGGCAAATCATGACAAGCCTTGAACTGCTATTATGAAGCGTGGTGACATGATGTTCAGGTATGGAGATAGCTTGAAGGACTCAAAATGAGGACAGACACTGTGCATGGTCTCCTGTTGGTGCTCCCGCATGGGCCCGCGATCGCCTAATACAGAGGCAGAATGGGGATCTGGCTTGGTAAATAAGGCAGATCCCCATTCTGATAGGGGACATGTCAGAGATTTTCTGTTCCCAGTGATCTCTGTCATGTCCCAAGTAGCCCATCACCCCTACAGTTAAAACACGCAGAGGGAACACAGTTAACATCTTGATCGCCCCCTATTGTTAAGCCCTTCCCTGACAGTGTAATTTTTACATTGATCAGTGCATTTTTATAGCACTGATCAATGTAGTAATGTTACTGGTCCCCAAAACGTGAAATTCGGGTCAGATTTATCCGCTGCAATGTCACATTCCCGCTAAAAATCGGAGATCGCCGCTATAACCAGTAGAAACAATACCAAAAAAAAAACTCCCTAAATCTATCCCATAGTTTGCAGACACGATAACTTTTGCGCAAATCAATATATGCCTATTGCAAATTTTTTACCAAAAATATGTAGAAGAATATATATCAGCCTAAACTGATGAACAAATATTTTTTTTTGTATTTTTTTTGGATATGTATTATAGCAAAAAGTAAAAAAAAATTTTTGTTTTTTTCAAAATTGTCGCTCTTTTTTTGTTTATAGAAACATAATATTGTTTAAAGCGCAAAAAAATGAAAAACCACAGAGATAATCAAATACCACCAAAAGAAAACCCTATATTTGGGAAAAAGAGGACATTCATTTTGTTTGGGTACGTCGCATGTTCCTGGTGCAGTTCCCCTTTCTGTCCACAAGGTAGTGCCAGAATTTATAGAACAGGATAGGTCCAGGACTAATAGGCAATGGAAGTACTGAGGCGCAAGCTACAGCAGGATGTAGGTTGTAAGGAGTTATTCCATAGCTTCCCCTAGGGGAGGAAGCAAGGAGAGGTTCAGGACTATGGGAGTACTTACACCCCTTAGGTATAGGATATAGAACTCTGACAATTCCCTAAAGATATGGGCTACTCCTCGGCTCGGCTCTCATCTCTCTCCTCACTTATCAAAAGTTCTGTTTGGAATTGTAGTATTGTGCTCTCACCTAGGACCAGGATGATTGAAGGGTGTACATATGGAATTCACTGAGTGTAAAGCATTAAAAAAGCTTTCTATTTCTAGACTCTTCTTTCTCCTAACCTCGGTCGGGCTTGTGTCAGTATAGGCTGCTGTTGGATTCATTGTTGAAAAGCCTCTAGTGGGTATGTGATGTAAAAACGCAGCTGGAGAGAACAGGTCAGACCAGGCTCAACGTCTTAAGTGGTGAGCTCATTCGAAGGGACAAGCCTTTGCACTTGTCATAATCCCCAGGTTCCCCACAGTGCCTTGGGCCCAGATGATCTCCAATTCCTTGTCCAGCCATGGATGGGTTAAGAGTACATATGGTGACCTTGCAGCCCAGCATGTGGCACCCCTACATTACACAACAGGGGAGCACGTGGTTCACTTTCCCTCCTCCTATGTGAAACTTTCCCTCCTCCCTTTTAATAAATACCCCTACCACTCCGTGTACCTAAGGTTTATACTTGTTATCTTCTTCCCCAATCCTGAGATCTTTTCTCCAACAATGTTCCAGTTGGCTTCTCTTCATATTGAGCAACGAGGCCACAGCCCCTTTCATTCTTATAGTTAAGCCTTAATCAGAGAAACCACTGGAGGCCACATGCATCACTGCGTAATAAAACACACAAATAGCCAGCCACAGGTGATGAAAAAAATTCCCCCAAATTGAATATCACGATCATTAGACATGTGCACACTGAAATATTTTGTTTCGGAATTTCGTTTTCGTCCGAAAAATAAATTTATTTAGTTACTCCCGAAATTCGTTTTTATTTATTTTGTTTTTCGTTAAAAAAATGCATTTGTCCGAAAATCCAAATTAATTAAGGTAGAATCTGTCATTGAAGGCTTATGGTGTCTGTCGAATGTTCTAAGAAGATTCGACGGAATCTTAAAAAAAACAAAAAAAGAAAAATTTGACGGAATCTTAAAAAAATAAAAAAAGTTTTGACGGAGCAACAAAACTGTACGATGCCGCAATCGTACATTTCCGGTCGAATGTTCCGCCTACAAGGGGACATGTATCAATGCAAAAAAAAGTTTTAAAAACTGACGTTTTTTCGGGAGCAGTGAATTTAATGATACTTAAAGTGAAACAATAAAAGTGAAATATTTATTTTAAATTTTGAACATGGGGGGTGTAAAGTAAAGTATGCCTGTGAAATAGTGCATGTTTCCCGTACTTAGAACTGTCTCTGCACAAAGTGTAATTTCTGAAGGAAAAAAAGTAATTTAAAAATCAGCTATAATGAATTGTCGGCTCCCGGCAATTCAGAGAGAATTTTGTACATGGGGGGGTGTAAAGTAAAGTATGCCTGTGAAATAGTGCATGTTTCCCGTACTTCAATTACCAGGCCCTTCAGGTCTGGTATGGATATTAAGGGGAACCCCGCCGTCAATTAAAAAAAAAAACTCTTGAACCGTACCAGGCCACATGCCCTCAACATGGGGAGGATGTCCCCATGTTGATGGGGACAGGGGCCTGATCCCCACAACCCTTGCCTGGTGGTTGTGGGGGTCTACGGGTGGGGGGCTTATCAGAATCTGGAAGACCCCTTTAACAAAGGAGAACCCCAGATCCTACCCCCCATGTGAGTTGGTAATGGGGTACATTGTACCCCTACCATTTCACTAATTGGAGAAATCACTGCTCTAGGATACTAATCAGAAAGTTTTCTCACCTGATCCAAAACCATGGGTGCTGTCAATGCATGGAATGATGCAAAATTAAAGAAAAAACGTTCTGGACAGCCAAACTCCAAAAATAAATTGCTTTTATTGTAAAATCAAAAAACACACAAAAAGCGTGCCATAGCAGACGGGGGTAAAAAGCTAACGCGTTTCACACCAAACTTTAGTGCTTATTCATAAGCACTAAAGTTTGGTGTGAAACGCGTTAGCTTTTTACCCCGTCTGCTGTGGCATGCTTTTTGTGTGTTTTTTGATTTTATAATGAAAGCTATTTATTTTTGGAGTGCGGCTGTCCAGAACGTTTTTCCTTCATTTTATATGTATGTCAGTGGTGAGATAAATGAAAGAAAACTATGACAAGGCAGTTTCTTAATTCTGCGCTGAATAAGTGATAATTTAAGGGTGTCACATAAAGATATGAGAAACACATTTCACATAGTGTGTCCTTCCAACATGCGAACCACTGCAAGCCACAGATAGAGTAACAGTAACGGAAAATAAAACAACCAGTAAACACTACATGCATCTGGTACATGAAAAATATGACATTAACACTAAATACAATAAACACATACTGTAGATATAAAACGTAAAAATAGCCTGACCTTTAAACAAGTATTAGTCATATAACTCCTTGGCAACAAGTGGGATATGTTGCCATAGTGTACATGAAAATATTGGTGGGCTTTAGTATAGAGGATAGAAAGTTTATACAAGAGCAGTTTCAAGCTCAACTCATGTTTCAACTTCGACCTTCAAATCTAGGACCTTTTCTTACGCCATTGAAGAGTATCTGTGTTAGCCAGAGAATCTGCATTTTCGAAACCCCCTCAAAAATGGAATTGATATATAACTGGTTGCCACTGGTAACACCACCATTGTTGTAGACTAGCCAAGAGAGGTTATCTAGCCTACAGTATATGGCAGGTCTACATTGCCGGACCTCTGCTTTCACTAAGCGCAGATGCAGATCTTCAGCATGACATTGGCGAATTGGAAGTTGGTAATGCGTTAGTTTGGTTTCAATGTACAAGATCCCTTGTATATCTAAAAAAAGCCTTTGACCCCTTACCTAATCATTTAAAAAGAGACTACAATTTAGCTTTAACATGCTATATTTTGCACATTGATTAAGGCAGCCCATTCATTTTGCATTTGCTGCTGCTAACGCACCAAAGTTCATCAAAAAACTTTTTTTTTTTTAAACACACTGAAACACAACACACAGATGGGTAAAGCTGTGCATTTTGTTGCATTTAAAAGGGCAAAAAAGCATGGGAGTGCCAGTCAAAATGGACCTACGTCGCTGACCCTCCATTATATGCATTGCATTTAACTACAAAAGTAAAGTCAGCCCTAAGAAAATCTTTCTTGAGAGAAACATGGAGGCTTCCATTGCTATCTTCTCATTCTGCATATACTAGTTGCTTGGTTGGCTGTCATGCTGTCATGCTAAGCCAGTAGCTTCAATCATTTAAACAACCCAAGTCAAGCAAAGACATAAGTTCTGACATCTAGGATGAGGTTCTGGTATACTGTACAGGAGTCTTGCCTTGCACCTGCAAAAGTAATAGAATGTCGTCTATCATGGCCTGCAACAGAGACTTTTAACCTGGGGCTTTCCCTGAAGATACCAGTGCTGGAGAAATGGCTATGCAGGACTTATGATGGCTGGACTACATCATGTCAGGTATACTGGGGCAGCACACAAGCCTGTGGTCATAGATAGGGAACTAGGAAAATATGTTTTACCTGTTGGACTGTGAACGTCTATTTTTGCACTGTTGACCATGCCTGGTCTAAAATAATTTAAGAGGTGTATCGCAAGTAACCAGCACACACACTAATGTTAACTGTGGGTCTTAACACATTGGGGTATGAAGACAGTGTAGCGTGGAGTAATGTAAAGACAGAAGTGGTTAGCCAGAATAACAGAGGTTTTGATATATGGCCACCTCTTTTTTTAATGGTTCTATTCCTACCTCATAATTTTTATTTCAACAAGATCATTCTAGTCAGTATATTCACTATTGTTATATATTAGGGCTGTTACTGATTACAAATTTTGTGTTCGATTAATCGTTTTTTTTTAATCGATTTATCGACTAATTTCGATTAATTATAACGCACATACAGATCCAACTACTTTTAGCTGATCTCCTTGCAGGCCGATTCCCAGTGCAGCGACCAACCACTGGAAAATGGATAGCAGGATACAAAAAACACACAGGCAACGTTCAATGGGAATAGCATTAAAACTTTTATAGTCTTTAAGTAGGTAACAAAATAAATATTAAAAATATTATATTAAAAATATAAAATCGATGTAGCTACATAAACTGTAAAAATGGTGCGAGTAATACCAAACGGTAGCAAAAGCAGTCATAAAAACATGTACCCAAGTATGATACTGGTATAAAAATGTGTACAACGATACCACTGCTGAGTCCAGATGAGGAGGGGTTAACATCAGTCCGTCGGCATGTAGATGTCCCATGAAGGGAACTATCACAACTCCCAGTGGATGGCTGTAGAATCCCAGGTTGATAGAGGCAAGTGATAGAGGGAAGTGTAACAGCCCTTGCGTGTGGCAGATAGTAAGGTCCCGCCGCCATGCAGATATGAAGGCACAGCAAAGGAGCCCTTCAGATGGACATGGCAAGCCCCGCCGGTGTCCGTGACGTCACCGGATCTCCGATGGAACTCCCTGAAGGCCCGGAAGCCGGCGGAGGTGAGTACCAATCAAAAGAATTTGGATCGATCAAAAAAATTAAAGATTAATCGATGAATTAATAGTTAATTTCCCCAGCCCTAATAAAATCCAAAGATGTATGACATCCAAAAATTCATGCAACACTGCAATCAATAGTAGGAAGTGGACACAGGGGACAAAAAGCTAACATGTTTCACATCATGGATAGATGCTTAGTCATAGCTGGGTTGTGTGAGGATCTGAAAGGATTTAAATGGAAAACTTTGAACGCATCCAAATCAATTAGAGCTGGTCTACACAGCATTAGAAAATTAGATTTCTGATTTAAACTGACACAACCCATGATCAGAACAGCATCTGCACAATCAAAAACAAAAACACACACGTGTATATGACACTCTAACCCAAAACACATTTTATGATATAGACTTTATAAGTGTATGTGAAAAACATACAAAGAAATGCAATAAATGAATATATATATGTGTGTGAACATGGTCCAACATTAAGTGAAATAAATTAAGTGGAATTAAATTCAATGTGATTGGATAAAATTAAAATCTGACCCATGTGGTGCAATAAATTTAATTAAATATTTATTTATTTTTGTGCAGACAAATATGTTCAATGTTTGTATAATATAGTCATGCCCATGATGTAATATGGGCAAACCCTGACAAGCATGATGAGAATGCATGAAGAGAAATTGTTTATAAACAAAAACATAATATAATAGGTTGCTAAAATTTGTATAAATTAATATACAAAAGTTGTTATAATTACTACCAACAACACTTGTCATATAAGCTGATCCCTTGCGTCTGAAAAAGATACAAAGAATGATATCATTAACACAAGTCTATGGACAGCAAGGGAATATATGGAATAAAATGACAAGTGTGATGTAAGTCGAGCCCTAAACACTGTACTTTAAATATTAAAGGACGTGTATACGTGGTGTAAGTATGTATTTCATAACCAAAAAGAGGTCTGTTTTGATTTGTTTTATCCCAAACAAAGGGAGTATATATAAACCAAATATACGCCCTGAAACTGATCCTGGAACAAGAAAACTTGTGTGCATTTAAAGGGAAGTATAAACAATATATGATCAATATATGAATGAGGATGGTGGAAATTACTAATAAAAATGCGATATATCCCACTCAAAAATCTAGTATTTAAGAAAAATATCCACCAAACCTCTTGTTTACACAATATATTGAACTTATCACCCCCAACCATTGTTCCTGCTTGCCTGCCTATCACACAGGAAGAGGACGAGGAGGAGGATTGTGTCAGCATGGAGGTGGAGCCTAGCACTCAGCATCAGCAGCAGTCTTTAAGGGATCAATTACAGTCCCAAGGAACCCATGGACTTGTACGTGGCTGGGACGAGGTGGCTGCGGATCATGTTGTCCTCAGTGACCCAGAGGACTCTGCACTGAATGCCTCAGCAAAGCAACGCTGTATGGCCTCCCTGATCCTGCAAAGCCTGCGGAAGGATCCTCATATTCGTGCCATCAAGGAGAGGGATCAATACTGGCTGGCAACCCTCCTTGATTCACGTTACATGGGTAAGGTTTACGGACCTTATCTTGCCGGCGCAGAGGGAGCAGAAGATGAAACATCTTCGGGAGGCCTTGCAGAAAGGTCTGTGCAGCGCGTTCCCAGAGACTGGGAGGTTACAAAATCCAGGTCCTGGACAACGTGTTGCTAAGGCTTCAGTCAGTCACAGAAGCAGCAGAAGTGGAGAAGGTGGCCGTCTGACTGATGCGTTCAGACAATTTTTTAGTACGCAGCCCCAAGGTATGACCGGTTCCAGCAACCATCGCCAGCGTCTGTTTTACATGGTGCGGGAATACCTAGGGGCCTAATTTTTCTGCTCCTGTTTAACAGGGGCGTGTAATTACAATTTTTGATGCAATACTTTGCAGCAGGGCTCATTCCTGCGCTCCAACTAGAGTATCTGTGAAGGGTTGCTCTGTTGTGGAATCAGTGCCTAAGGCCTGCAAGTACAATTCTTGATCTAATATTTCACAGCAGGGCCCATTCCTGTGCCCACCAAGAGTAACTGTGAGGGCTTACAGTGTTGTGGCACCAGCACCACCACAACCAACAAAGGCCCAATTTTTCTGACGCTGTTCCACAGGGGCATGTAATTACAATTCTTGATCTAATGTTTAACAGCAGAGCCCATTCCTGCGCCCACCAAGAGTAACTGTGAGGACTTACAGTGTTGTGGCACCAGCGCCAGCACCAAAGGCCCAATTTTTCTACCACTGTTCAACAATGGCATGTAATTACAATTCTTGATATAATAGTTCACAGCAGGGCGTTCCAGCGCCCACCAAGACTAACTGTGAGTGCTTACAGTGTTGTGGCAACACCAACACCTAGGGCCCAAATTTATGCAGAGTATATACGGCAGGCCCCTACTTTCAAACATCCAACTTACAAACGACTCCTACTTGCAAACGGAAGGTGACAACAGGAAGTGAGAGGAAATCTACCCCTAGGAAAGGGAAATTCTCTTCTGTAAGGCCCCGTACACACGACAGAGTTTCTCGGCAGAATTCACCGAGAAACTCGGTCAAAACCCGGATTCTGCCGAGAAACTCTGTCGTCTGTACAGTTTTGGCTCGATGGAGCCGCTGAGGAGCTCGACGAGAAAATAGAGAACATGTTCTCTATTTTCTTGTTGTTCTTTGGGAGAAGGTGGCCCGCCGAGCTCCTCGGCGGCTTCATCCCAAAACTCGACGAGGAACTCGACGTGCCAAGCACGTCGAGTTCCTCTGTCGTGTGTACGGGGCCTAAGAGGTGTCTCCTGTCCACTGATGCTTTATCACCAATCCTTGTTTCACAAAAAAAAAAAAAAAAACGTTTTCAAAACGTTTTTTCTTATAGTAATCTAATCTTGTGCAGGGACAGTTCTAAACATGTGCCACTTTACAGGCATACTATAGACACCCAGCAGGTACGATATTTTTCACTTTAAGCTTTATTAAAATCACTGCTCCAGAAAAAACGTCAGTTTTTAAAACTTTTTTTGCATTGATACATGTTCCCTGGGGCAAGACCTGGGTCCCCAAACCAATTTTAGGACAATAACTTGCATATTAGCTTTTAAAATTAGCACTTTGGATTTTGAATGTACGAGTCCCATAGACTTTAATGGGGTTCTAAGTTTGCGCGAACGTTCGGTCTGTTCAAAGGTTCTGGTGCAAACCAAAAGGGGGGGGGGTGTTCGGCTCATCCCTAGCTGCCGGTAGCAGAGCTGGATGGTGCACTTGTGCCCTGGGTGGGACACAGCATTGGCGGGACACAGCATTGGCGGGACATAGCATGGGCAAAATATTACCCCCAAAAATAAACTTTTAAAGGGCCAGTGCACTTAAAAGTAATATTTTAGTTAAAGGTGGAGCTGCGTGAGTCATGTCTTTAATACTTCAGCAATGACATATCTGTAATTTTATTTCTTGTTAGTAAATAATTCCCCTTTTTCCTTGTAAATGTCGCTGTGTAAGGTTTCCATATACTAAAAGGATCAGAATGAATAAACTCCTGTTGATCCTGCCAGTTTCAGATCTCCCTAAGGCCATCTTTAACAGTGTGACTCCTCATCACCCAATGTACAGCATGGTTGTCACCCACCAGGCAGCTGTGCTTTCTCCTCCAATTTGCTGTAGTCAGCGCCCCCTGCTGGTTGATAAACAGCGGCTCTGACCGTGTAGCGGGAGGGGGTGGGACACCTTGGAAAATGTAATTGCCATTTCTGCTGGACAGCTTTCCCTGTTACAAAGAGAGGACAAATAACAGATCTCCTGGCAGGATCAACCAATCATACAACTGTTACTGGTGTAACGCTTGGGGGCTATAGCTCGGCGGGATTAAGTGCATAAACCGTTTCTGGGGGGGAACAAGAAAGGCTTTTAATCACAGACAAACCAAAAATAAGGCTTTGCTCAGCACACAAGGAAAACTATAACAGAAAAGTCCACTTAGCTTCGGCATCAAAATAAAAGTCTGCTTTTCTTCAGCACAAAATTAGTCAAATCAAAAACACACACGGTTTAGTTATAGACGGGTCTTCGCCCCCAAATTACAAAAGTCCTCAGTGTATTCTTAATAGCGTCCTGCAGACTCCCAGCTCACCTTCACAGGTGCAATCCCCACACTCCTTCACACACCTCCAGCACCACTTCCTGTTTTATGGGTGGTTCTCTGGAAGTGTAAACTCCTTGTGTGCTGGCGCCCAGTGTTTAGAGGTGGAGGCTCTTTCCCACCCAAATAGCGCTTTAGAGCCTCCAAAATTCCAGGCCCCAAATGACTCTATCAAGACAGAGAGGACTGCGAGCCAGTCCTCTCTGGATTAACTCTTAACTGGAATCCTTCACCCACTTTGGGTGACCCCCTGAACACTCTCACCGCTATTTAAAGGGACCATAGCCCAAATAGTGGTGCTGTATAGCACCCGTCCAGGACCCAACCCTGGCATCCTGTACACCGGGCAGACACTGCTATATGAATGTCATTGACAGACAGACATCATACGTGTCATTTTGTATTTGGCCTGGAGCGTCACTTTAATACGTTTCCTATCAGACACACAGAGCTCCATGTCTGTACATAGCAGTGTCTGTAAATGTCACAATTCAAATGAAAACCTGATTGCTGATTGGCTGCTGTGAGTTTTATTAAAGCGGGAGTTCACCCGAAAAAAATTTTTTAACCTTAGATTGATGCTCATTTTGTCTAGGGGAATCGGGTATTTTTTTTTAAATCCGAGCAGTACTTACCGTTTTAGAGATGCATCCCCCCCAAGCCGCTTCCGGGTATGGGTCTTGGGGACTGGGCGTTCCTACTTGATTGACAGTCTTCCGACAGGCTTCCGACGGTCGCATACATCGCGTCACGAGTAGCCGAAAGAAGCCGACCGTCGGTGCGGCTCTATACGGCGCCTGCGCACCGACGTTCGGCTACTTTTGGAAAATCGTGACGCGATAGATGTGACCGTCGGAAGCCTCTCGGAAGACTGTCAATCAAGTAGGAACGCCCAGTCCCGCAGCCCATACCCGGAAACTGCGGAGAAGATGTACCTCTAAAACGGTAAGGCTTCATTTCCACTAGCGTTTTTACAGCCACTGTTGTTAGCCTTTTTTACGGTAGCGTTTTTGAGCGTTTTAAGCGTTTTCGCGCGTTGTTGAGCGTTTTTTAACGTCTGGCGTTTTTACAGCTCTACTCTGGAGCTTCAGAACGCCCTGGTCCTGCGTTTTTTTTACAGCTCAAAAACGCCTATGCCATTTGCAGCTCAAAAACGCCTATGTGGGCATGATGCCATAGAATAACATGGACAGGCGTTTTTAAGCTGTAAAAAACGCTCATAAAAGTGGCTGTAAAAACGTCAGTGGAAATGAAGCCTTAGGCTGCATTCACACCTATGCGACAGCGGCGTACGGCGTACGCGGCGTATTTTGCCGCGAGTGTGTATCTTTTTTTTTTTTTAGATTCTTCCCATTGCTGTCAATGGGCGAACGCCAATGTCGCCTGAAAAAAAGGGTCCGGGACTTTTTTTCAGGCGACAGGCGTTCGGCGTCTATGAGATGTGAACCATCTCCATAGACAGCAATGGGAATTCTCCCCTCTAGCGGCAGAAGCGTCCGGCGTCGGGCGTTTTGTCGCATAGGTGTGAATGGAGCCTTAGTACGGCTTCGATTTTAAAAAAAACTACCCGATTCCCCTAGACAAAATGAGCATCAATCTAAGGTTAAAAATGTACATTTCCGGGTGAACCTCCACTTAAATATAAAAATTTAAAATACAGTGATTGCTGATTGGCTGCTATGAGTGTATGGGAATGTCAGATGTCCATATAAAAACAGATGATTGCTGATTGGCTGCTGTGAGTATATTGGAATGTCAGAATTACAAGCAGTGAATGAAAAACATAACAGTTAATTGGTAAAATAAACTCTAATATTTTAATCTTACTGTCTAATGTTTACTGATTATTATATGCTAATCGATCTGATAACTGCAGTCCATCTTATACAAACAATCTTTCCATATATTGTCAACTTGTTGTTTTGTCAATAAAGTTTTCAATAAAAAAAAGTCAGTGTAGGATGTTTTGGCAGTTAACTCTGACATCATAATGTGGGTGGAGCCAAACCCTATAAAAGAGTTGACATCAGTGAGCCATCAGTCCGTCTTGGTTTTCGAGAGATTTCTCCTGCAGGAAGTGTAACTAGGATTGCGATATACAAACCCAAGATATTATTCATATTCAGATTGTGGTAGAAGCCGTACATTAGGTAGATCTTGTTATATTTTTTTCATAAATGTATATTTATATTGGTATATATCTGTAGAAATCAGGCAGACCCTGGCACTGCACAGCTGTTACCATTTCTAAAATCTCCTTTTTACATCTTCGAAATCTAACGGATGTGATCAGCTTAATATTTCTCCAATTACACAGCTAACCAATGGGATAACAGACACCATTTTTTTTTTTTCGAACAGAGTGACAGTTATTTCCAGCCTTAGAGACTGAGATCAGCTGTTACCGGGGAGATCTATTTATAGAACATTGGTGGAAGCTGGACACATTTCCCATATTTTCTGTATCAGATGAATTATTATGATCAACATTGCCATCTAGTATACAGTATATTTTCTCCTTGATGGATTTCAGAAAAACATATATTGCATTTTAGCCACTAGATGGCGATGACACTCATTACAGAAGATACAGGGAAAATTCCTCCAGTCTGCAGCAATGTGACATTCATCCAACAAATGTCTTATAAATAGACCCCTTATCATCCAATGACATTGATATTAGTTGTAGGGGGTCCCACACTGGCTGGCATCCACTTACTCCCACATTTCCCATGTTAGAAATTATATTAATATATATTTTTTTTATTATTAAAGGTGGGTCCAGATCAATGTTACTGATTATCAAATGCTAATAGATCTGATCACTGCAGTCCATCATCTTATACAAACAATGTATCCATATATTGTTAGCTTGTTGTTTTGTCCAAAAAAAAACTCACTTAAAAAAAAAAAAACACTCAGTGGAGGAGTTAGCTCTATGATGTCATAGTGTGGGGCGGAGCCAAAACCTTATAAGAGTTGTTTACAACACAGAGCCAGTCGGTCTTGGATTTCGCTTGGTGAACACACACCGAGAGATTTCTCCTGCAGGAAGTGTAACTAGGATTGCGATATACAAACCCGAGATATTATTTATATTCAGATTGCGGTAGAAGCCGTACATTAGGTAGATCTTGTTATATTTTTTTCATAAATGTATATTTATATTGGTATATATCTGTAGAAATCAGGCAGACCCTGGCACTGCACAGCTGTTACCATTTCTAAAATCTCCTTTTTACATCTTCTAAATCTAACGGATGTGATCAGCTTAATATTTCTCCAATTACACAGCTAACCAATGGGATAACAGACACACTTTTTTTTTTTTTTTTCGAACAGAGTGACAGTGTTACCGGGGAGATCTATTTATAGAACATTGGTGGAAGCTGGACACATTTCCCATATTTTCTGTATCAGATGAATTATTATGATCGGCATTGTCATCTAGTATACAGTATATTTTCTCCTTGATGGATTTCAGAAAAACATATACTGCATTTTAGCCACTAGATGGCGATGACACTCATTACAGAAGATACAGGGAAAATTCCTCCAGTCTGCAGCAATGTGACATTCATCCAACAAATGTCTTATAAATAGACCCCTTATCATCCAATGACATTGATATTAGTTGTAGGGGGTCCCACACTGGCTGGCATCCACTTACTCCCACATTTCCCATGTTAGAAATTATATTAATATATATTTTTTTTATTATTAAAGGTGGGTCCAGATCAATGTTACTGATTATCAAATGCTAATAGATCTGATCACTGCAGTCCATCATCTTATACAAACAATGTATCCATATATTGTTAGCTTGTTGTTTTGTCCAAAAAAAAACTCACTTAAAAAAAAAAAAAACACTCAGTGGAGGAGTTAGCTCTATGATGTCATAGTGTGGGGCGGAGCCAAAACCTTATAAGAGTTGTTTACAACACAGAGCCAGTCGGTCTTGGATTTCGCTTGGTGAACACACACAGAGAGATTTCTCCTGCAGGAAGTGTAACTAGGATTGCGATATACAAACCCGAGATATTATTCATATTCAGATTGTGGAAGAAGCTGTACATTAGGTAGATCTTGTTATATACCGATATTAATATACATATCTATATATATATATCTATATAAATCAGGCAGACTTTGGCACTACATAGCTGTTACAATCTGTAAAATCTCCTTTATATATACAGTACTAACAGATGTGATCAACTTAATCTTCTCCATTCACACAGCTGACCAATGGGATAACAGACCTTTTTTTAATAAAGTGACCGTTATTTCCAGCCTTAGGGCCCTTTCACACGTACGGACCGTATGTCCGCATTTTCATCCGTCCGTTAGCAGAGCAGATCTTCTCCCAGCAGCCAATTACAGGATGTTTTCCCTCGCGGGGCATGCTGGGAGAGGGTATATCTGTGAGAGAGGTCATGTGAAACGGGGTTCCCCGTTCCAGGTGCGGTACCCACCTTCAGGGTACGCGCATCCATGGACCCCGCCGGCGCGGCCCACCTGGCCAGAGCTGAACTTTGCAGCGAACCTCATCTTGATGAGAGAAGGGACCTCAGCGTTCCACTGGGTTCCAAGTTTGAATACTGCGCCGACATATACCGAGCGCAGTACGTTCGTGTATCGTCGGCAACTCTCGCGCTGACGTCCTGTACGCTCAGGACGTCAGCGCGAGAGGCGCCGAGACTGCCCGAAGATACACGAGTGTACTGCGCTCGGTATATGCCGGCGCAGTATTCAAACTCGTGGCCTATGTTGTACAATGACAGGATCACTTGGTCTGTGTTGTACAATGACAGGGTCTCTTGGTCTGGGTTGTACAATGACAGGGTCTCTTGGTCCGTGTTGTACAATGACAGGGTCTCTTGGTCTGTGTTGTACAATGACAGGGTCTCTTGGTCTGTGTTGTACAATGACAGGGTCTCTTGGTCTGTGTTGTACAATGACAGGGTCTCTTGGTGTGTGTTGTACAATGACAGGGTCTCTTGGTCTGTGTTGTACAATGACAGGGTCTCTTGGTCTGTTTTGTACAATGACAGGGTCTCTTGGTCTGTGGTGTACTATGACAGGGTCTCTTGGTCTGTGGTGTACAATGACAGGGTCTCTTGGTCTGTGTTGTACAATGACAGGGTCTCTTGGTCTGTGTTGTACAATGACAGGGTCTCTTGGTCTGTGTTGTACAATGACAGGGTCTCTTGGTGTGTGTTGTACAATGACAGGGTCTCTTGGTCTGTGTTGTACAATGACAGGGTCTCTTGGTCTGTGTTGTACAATGACAGGGTCTCTTGGTCTGTGTTGTACAATGACAGGGTCTCTTGGTGTGTGTTGTACAATGACAGGGTCTCTTGGTCTGTGTTGTACAATGACAGGGTCTCTTG
Organism: Rana temporaria; assembly: GCF_905171775.1. Classification (NCBI taxonomy): domain Eukaryota; kingdom Metazoa; phylum Chordata; class Amphibia; order Anura; family Ranidae; genus Rana; species Rana temporaria. The sequence goes on from NC_053501.1 coordinate 46,151,916, forward strand.
GTCTGTTTTGTACAATGACAGGGTCTCTTGGTCTGTGGTGTACTATGACAGGGTCTCTTGGTCTGTGGTGTACAATGACAGGGTCTCTTGGTCTGTGTTGTACAATGACAGGGTCTCTTGGTGTGTGTTGTACAATGACAGGGTCTCTTGGTCTGTGTTGTACAATGACAGGGTCTCTTGGTCTGTTTTGTACAATGACAGGGTCTCTTGGTCTGTGTTGTACAATGACAGGGTCTCTTGGTCTGTTTTGTACAATGACAGGGTCTCTTGGTGTGTGTTGTACAATGACAGGGTCTCTTGGTCTGTGTTGTACAATGACAGGGTCTCTTGGTCTGTTTTGTACAATGACAGGGTCTCTTGGTCTGTGGTGTACTATGACAGGGTCTCTTGGTCTGTGGTGTACAATGACAGGGTCTCTTGGTCTGTGTTGTACAATGACAGGATCTCTTGGTCTGTGTTGTACAATGACAGGGTCTCTTGGTCTGTGTTGTACAATGACAGGGTCTCTTGGTCTGTGTTGTACAATGACAGGGTCTCTTGGTCTGTGTTGTACAATGACAGGGTCTCTTGGTCTGTGGTGTACTATGACAGGGTCTCTTGGTCTGTGGTGTACTATGACAGGGTCTCTTGGTCTGTGTTGTACAATGACAGGGTCTCTTGGTCTGTGTTGTACAATGACAGGGTCTCTTGGTCTGTTTTGTACAATGACAGGGTCTCTTGGTCTGTGTTGTACAATGACAGGGTCTCTTGGTCTGTTTTGTACAATGACAGGGTCTCTTGGTGTGTGTTGTACAATGACAGGGTCTCTTGGTCTGTGTTGTACAATGACAGGGTCTCTTGGTCTGTTTTGTACAATGACAGGGTCTCTTGGTCTGTGGTGTACTATGACAGGGTCTCTTGGTCTGTGTTGTACAATGACAGGGTCTCTTGGTCTGTGGTGTACTATGACAGGGTCTCTTGGTCTGTGGTGTACAATGACAGGGTCTCTTGGTCTGTGTTGTACAATGACAGGGTCTCTTGGTGTGTGTTGTACAATGACAGGGTCTCTTGGTCTGTGTTGTACAATGACAGGGTCTCTTGGTCTGTTTTGTACAATGACAGGGTCTCTTGGTCTGTGTTGTACAATGACAGGGTCTCTTGGTCTGTTTTGTACAATGACAGGGTCTCTTGGTGTGTGTTGTACAATGACAGGGTCTCTTGGTCTGTGTTGTACAATGACAGGGTCTCTTGGTCTGTTTTGTACAATGACAGGGTCTCTTGGTCTGTGGTGTACTATGACAGGGTCTCTTGGTCTGTGGTGTACAATGACAGGGTCTCTTGGTCTGTGGTGTACTATGACAGGGTCTCTTGGTCTGTGGTGTACTATGACAGGGTCTCTTGGTCTGTGTTGTACAATGACAGGGTCTCTTGGTCTGTGTTGTACAATGACAGGGTCTCTTGGTCTGTGTTGTACAATGACAGGTCTCTTGGTCTGTGTTTTACAATGACAGGGTCTCTTGGTGTGTGTTGTACAATGACAGGGTCTCTTGGTCTGTGGTGTACAATGACAGGGTCTCTTGGTCTGTGGTGTACTATGACAGGGTCTCTTGGTCTGTGGTGTACTATGACAGGGTCTCTTGGTCTGTGTTGTACAATGACAGGGTCTCTTGGTCTGTGTTGTACAATGACAGGGTCTCTTGGTCTGTGTTGTACAATGACAGGTCTCTTGGTCTGTGTTTTACAATGACAGGGTCTCTTGGTGTGTGTTGTACAATGACAGGGTCTCTTGGTCTGTGGTGTACAATGACAGGGTCTCTTGGTCTGTGTTGTACAATGACAGGGTCTCTTGGTCTGTGTTGTACAATGACAGGGTCTCTTGGTCTGTGTTGTACAATGACAGGGTCTCTTGGTCTGTGTTGTACAATGACAGGATCTCTTGGTCTGTTTTGTACAATGACAGGGTCTCTTGGTCTATGTTGTACAATGACAGGGTCTCTTGGTCTGTGTTGTACAATGACAGGGTCTCTTGGTCTGTGTTGTACAATGACAGGTCTCTTGGTCTGTGTTGTACAATGACAGGGTCTCTTGGTCTGTGTTGTACAATGACAGGGTCTCTTGGTCTGTGTTGTACAATGACAGGGTCTCTGTGGGAACTTTCTACCCAGTATGAAGTAACTATTATAGTAACGAGAAAGCTGTCAGTCCTGTCACATAGGAGGGAGGGGCTTTTGTGGTTCAGTCTGTCCTCCAATGAGGGAGCGCTCTCTGTGTATCACTAGTGACAGGTGGGCGGGGCTCGGAGTTCGCGCTTTGACCTGTTTATACCCCGCCGAGCTTCCGTAGCTGATCGGATCGCCGGTGAGAGGCGTGCGGGGCGGACATGGCGGAGACTGGAAGAGATCTGCGGTGTACGAGAGAGAGCCATGGGGAAGAGCGGCTACAGGAGGATTCCCTACCTACCGAGACCTCCTTGGAGCAGGTAGGTGTGCAGTACCTCATGCACGTGTGTCACCCCCCCCCCCCCCCCACACTTGTGAGTACCGAGGCCTCGTCTATAGAAGATCTCACTATATAATGAATGGTGGGTGCTGGGCACACACTTCCTGGAATGGGGTGACACGGCTGGGAGTTGTCACTGATGGGCATTACACAGAATGGATCACCTGTCCGGACACATGACAAGCAGTCATCCCATAGACAGGAGGGGCTCCCCCCAGAGCAACACTCAGCCCCCTCTATACATTGGGGTATGATGCTGGTAATCTCTATACACTCCATATACAATGTACTTTATGATGAAAGACCCTTAAAGATGCAGCTTGTAGGACCCTTTTTATTAATGCATTGCACCCAAAATACACCAAAATCCCATTGCCTGCTGTGTGGTCTGTGCAATGCATGTTATATATGGATTGTTACTAAGGATCAGACTGGTTCCCTTTTTTTATGTTACAGAAGGTCATTCCATTCAGCTCTATGCAGTATATTGGAATGTGAGTTGCACAGTGTAACAATTTATACATGATACACAGGACACCCCACTGCGCATGTATGGTGTGATCAGGAATCGGCCTTAGCCAACTCAGTAAAGTGTTTAATAAAAGATGAATACACAAAATATAAGTGCATGCTCACATAACACCGGGGATGGTAGATCCGGGGAATATCTGACTTCCTCCTGGGGGATCGGGAAGGAATGTCCCCCCCCCCCCCCCAGGTACAGCGTTGGATTATGTTTTTTTTTTTAGGATTGTGTATATGGCGGCACGGGCGCAGGATGACCTTGGCTTTCAGTCATTGTGAATGAATGAAGACTGATTTTATTCTGCACTGCTACAATAAAACATACGGGTGAACGCTCAGCATCTACTCACCTCAGTTCATATGACAGGAAGTACATGAATTTACAGGACAGGTATTTGATGTTACAGCCTCTGCCAATGCAAGCAGGCTTTGTATTCATAGAATACATTGCTTGTCGTGATTGGCCCCAGCAAGAATGAAGAAGAATATTGCTCTAGAAGGAAGAAATATGAAGCATCGGAGGCCTCGGAAGGGGGGTCGTCTTATAAAAAAAATGTAACATTAGGGGGTTGTCTTATACGCCCGGTCGCCTTATACACCGGCAAATACTAATATATATATATATATATATATATATATATATATATATATATATATATATATATATATATATATATATATATTCATATAAATTAAAGTGAACCTCAGATCTCAATGACTGCACTTTTTTTTTATTTATTTTTTCTGCACACTTCCTTAACCAGGCTATTTAACCACTTGGCTCCCACCAATAATGTACTGTGGACAACAGCCGCTGTTGGCAACGTGATATACCCTTACCTTACTGCCTACGTCTGGTTTTAGGACACACGCATGCGCGCCCAGCACCCACTGTGATTGCACAGCGTGTCGGCAAGTCCCAGCCAAAGATTCACAGCTGGGACCTGCTGATCAGCTGTATGCAATCGCAGCCCAGAGCTCTTGTGTTGGTATGTTTTAGGCCCCTTTGACATGTACGGATCCGTACGTGTGTATCCACTTGCTCAGTGGGGATCGCTCCGTTGATCCCCGCTGAGCCGATGACACTGCGACATTTTGTTTAGATATATTTTTTGCGGGAATTTTTTTTTGGCGTTTCCTAGAGGTTTAATACAAAAGTAATCTGCTAACCTTAGCAGTTACAGCTGGGGAAACTACAATGGGTGTCCTGTCCTTTGTTATCGGATTATACACAGAGGGGCAGAGTGGCAGAGTGTGGGTGCTGATTCAATGGAGGCCATTCTTATCCATTCTGTAAAGACCCAATTGTTCTTTCTGTGGCACGTCCCTTTTTTTTATTGATAACCAAGTATACACCATATCTACTGATTTTTGTTTTGTTCCTAAATCATTTTCATAGATAATGTTGAATTTCCACATTGGATGAAATTAAAGTGGAGGTCCACCCTAAAAAAAAAAAAAAAAAAAAAAAAAAAATTACCAAAATCCTCAGGGAGAAAAAAATAAAAAAACATCAAAAGCAAATAAAAAAAAATATATAGCATATACTGTACAAGCTACACAAGTCATATTGTAATTTAATGTTATTAAAAATGGCCTTTCCTTTTCAATCTGCAGCTCTATCATTTTCTGTAAATTGTAATGCAATATGGCAACCACAGAATGTGTACAACACCCCCCCCCCCGAAACATAATTTCTTGTGTGATTGGCTAAGATGCAAGTCAGATTTCCGGCATCCCCTGCAATAGTCTTTTTATCCAAAGTTGTAAAGGCAGAAGGTTTTTTTTTTTTAATTTATTTTTTATATATATCTTTATGCACTCTATGCATAAAGAATTTTTTTTTGTGTGTAGCAGCATCCCCAGCACACCCCCCAATTACCTACCAGGGCCCCATCTCTCTCCAGCGATGTCCACAAATGTCTAAGCCATCCGGGACACTCCTGATTGGCTGAGACACAGCAGCGGCACCGTTGGCTCCCGCGGCTGTCAATCGGAAGAGAGGGGGTGGGGCCAGGTCAGGGCTCTGTGTCTGAATGAAAAAATGGAGCTCTGACTCGGGTCGGGTACCCCCATAGAAAGCTGCTTGCTGTGGGGGCACTCCTCGGGAGGGAGGGGCAAAGAGAGTCCCGAGAAGAGGAGCAAAACCAACTGCACAGAGAAAGGGTAGTATGAGTGTGACACGTTTGTTATTTAAAAATAAAAACAAGACTTTACAATCAATTTAATGCATAGGATACATTTAGGCTCCATGTACATGGGACGTTTTTACAACCTCTCCTGAACAATTTAACTTGACAGATAGTAACCCACGTTTAAACATCTGTTTTGTCGCGTTTTTAGAAGCGTTTCTAAAAATAAATAAAATGTGGTGTGTGTGTGTGTGTGTGTGTGTGTGTGTGTGTGTGTGTGTGTGTGTGTGTGTGTGTGTATACACATATATTATACTTTTTTTATTAAATGGGGTGAAACGCTGTTTAGAAGCATTTGGTGTCGGAAACTTTGGAGTCTGAATGCATTTTTTTTTTTTCAGACAACTACCAAAATAGACACTTACCTTTCTACTGTTTAATGCTGCATTCATACCTAAGCAGTTTTGTAGGTTGAAGCTCAAAAACACTGGAGCAGAAAAGAAAAAAAATCAACGATTCTCTATAGAGATGGTTCACTTCTCCACACTGTCGCCTGAAGCCAGACGTTTGAAGCTCAAACAAGTTCTGGAGCTTTTTTTTTTCGATCAAATCGGGCGCTTTTTTATTTTATTTTATTTTTTTAGCATTTCTATTCTCATGAGATGAAAAGCGGAGCGGTCTGCCCGTGTGAAAGGGGCCTTACATTTATATAAAATACAATAAATATAAATAGAATAACCCCCAACTCCTAATCCTAAACTGAACTCGAACCCTAACGAAAAAACATTTATAATTAATTAATAATAAAATAAATAAATAAATGCTAATGGAAAAGCTGAAATGCCTAGTAACAAATGATGCAACAGATAAAGGTTTCTCTATTGGCTAATAAAAATACTAAAGCCCCAAAATGCATACAAAGGCGTGAAAAAAAAAAAATACCGAAAATCGCTCAGACACTACTCGGGTATGAATATAGCCTTATAGAATCTGTCTGGGAATTGTGTTTTTAGGATGTATGTTTATCTTTTACAGAAAAAGGTGGAGAGTTCTGTGGGTGCCATCTTCACTGCCCTCAAACAAAGCCACGGGGCCTTTCAGTGAGTATTGTACTATTTTTCTCCCGCTTTCTCTCGGATGCCTTATGGCCTGTACACACGATCAGAAAATTGTACAAAAATGCAGCTTTTGAAGTGATCTGATGGTTAGTACACGGCTCTCGAGAGCCAATCACGACAGTTCATCCAATTATTATCAGATGGGACAAGCACAAAACGTTTTATCGTGGGATACCAGGTCACATGATTTTCGTTTAATCGGTACAGTTGTGGTTCGAAAATACATTATCAATGCATTACAACACATCTCGTCACTTCCAAATTTGTATTCTGTTGTACAAGAATTTTCGTAACTTTGGTTAACTTTTGAAAACTTCATTTTCGATATGAGATTAGCATGCAAAAAGGAACCGACAATCCTTCATCACATAATCTCATTGTGTGTACCAGGTATAAGGCTGCATTCATTGTGTGATATTATTTATTTTTGTTTTTACATGCGTAAAAGGCGCCAAGTTTGATAAGGCACATGAGCAAATTTGATGTGTTTGCATATATTGAAATGAGCGGGATGCTTTATTTATTTTTATTTTTTTTGTTGGGCAGGGCTGGGGTTTTTTTTTTTTTTTTTAATAGGCCTTGTTCCCATACTTAAAGCGGTTGTATACCCTGTAAAAAAATATATATATATATTTTTTTACTTCTGTAAAGGAAAAGCCATAATGAGCTAGTATGAACCGCATACTAGCTCATTATGAAATACTTACCTTAAAACGAGGTGAAGAGAACTTACCTGGTCCACGCCGAGCGAGATGACCTCAGGTTTAGGAGATATTCTTTATACCTACAGGTAAGCCTTATTATAGGCTTACCTGTAGGTAAAAGTCAAAAAGTGGGGTTTACAACCACTTGCATGGTCATGGCTGTTGCTCCCAAATTGACATTTGTACAGGTGAGTGTCCTGAGCTTTCATGTTCTGTGTTGGGGGACACATAGCCACACGGATGTTCAATCGGGAGCAGTTGCCATGAATGGGACTGCCTGCACACCGATAAACCCCTTTCCATTTTGTGTGAACAAACATGGCCCACACATGATTTTTTTTTTTTTTTTTTTTAAAAGATAACAAACATGTTCTACTTGCTTGCTCTGTGTAATGGTTTTGCACAGAGCAGCTCCAACCCTCCTCTTCTGGGGTGCCCTGCCGGTGCTCCAGGCCCCTCCTCTTCATTGGGTGCCCACACGGAAAGCTGCTTTGCATGGGGGCACCCAATGTGGGCTCGCTCCCCAGTCCTGCTGCTGCGTACATTGACACAGACAGAGGGACTTGGCCCCGCCCCCGTATTGCAGCTTTTGATTGACAGCAGTGGGAGCTAGTGGCTCTTGCTGCTATCAATCTGTCCACCTCATCCTTTAATCCCCAGTGCCTGAAAAATGTTAGGGTGACGTTCTATCTGCCCGGCTGTCCTCCATATTTCCTTTCCTAATGTTTTCAAATACATTTATTGAAACATTGCAGGAAAGTGAACCTGTAGACATGATGTGGGCAATTAGGCATTTACACATTATTAATTTGCAAATGAGTTTTTAATTCACACCAAGCTGGTCCTGTATCTACAAGCACTGTGTATTCATCCATCTTCAGCATTCATAGCAGAAGCCCAGAAGTCTGCACTGGACTGTAGTTGCAGCAATGTGGAACAAATGTTAATGGCAACAACACTCATTATCGCTCAGGATCTGTCGGCCCACTTGCACTCTGTTAGCTAGATTCATAAAGAGTTAGGCCGGCGTATCAGTAGGACTTAAATGACTTCAGTGCTTTTGCACGTAATGTTAGAAATGCCCCTGCAGATGCAGGATCAGTGTGGGTCATGGTAACAGTTGGGCAACCAACATTTTCATAAAATTGGCAACACCAGTCACCATATTTAATGTTTAAAGTGGTTGTAAAGGCTGAAGGTTTGTTCCCGTCATTCATTCTATGCAGAGAGGTAAAAAACCAGTGTGCAGGGGCCCTCCAATCCTTACATGAACCCCTTCTGATCCAGCGATGTTTACAATATAAGTAGAGTGGGATAGGGGGCGCTACTTGATTCAATCACAATATTGAGTGGTAGACACCTGTTTACAATAGCCTTGATCTTATGGGGACTTTCCCTCCTCATTGGCTGAGACAGCAGAGGGAGCCCATTGGCTCCCACTGCTGTCAATCACAGCCACACCTAACCCTCTATTCCTGTCTTCCTGCCCAGTTCCGGCAAAAAAAAAATCCCTGAGCCCAACAATGTAACAGATACGTGTGCAAACAAGGGTTGACCACCCTCTCCTAAATTTCTCCTGAGTAGTGTGCGCATAATGGGGCAGTAGTCATGTTTTACCGATGAAGGAGAAGGATGGATAGATATGGAAGATGGGGGGGGGGGGGGGGGGAGAAAAAAAGGCGGAGGCAAGCATGGAGATCCTAGAAGTAGCCAATCACTCCATGTGAGTGGGTTCTGTCTTCCTCCCAGGCTATCATGTGTTGCACATGGGCAATTCTGTCCATCCCGCAAGCCTATTCAGCCAGTGATGGTGGTTCGTCGCCAATGTCTGGCTATTACAGATCAAACGGCAGTGAGGAAACGTCTAATCAAAGTCTCTTTGATTTTGTTTATAGGAACCTGGCAGCACAGAAGGCGCGATAATTTAGGGCAAGTTGGGTAGTTGATCGCCCACAAGGCTGTCCTATAGTTGTAGTCTATTGTCCGAAAATGGGGTGCCCTAAATGTGGGTCATGGGGTGCCAGGGGCCTGCAAACATCACCAGCAGGTATTAGGGATAGAAGGTTACATTTTATGTAAGATGGTGGGAGAGCGGTACCATGTAGACCAGCGATGGCGAACCTTGGCACCCCAGATGTTTTGGAACTACATTTCCCATGGTGCTCATGCACTTTGCAGTGTAGCTGAGCATCATGGGAAATGTAGTTTCAAAACATCTGGGGTGCCAAGGTTCGCCATCACTGATCTAGACTCTTTCATTCTTGGACCAAGGCGGCACAATGTCTTGGGCAAGCCCTGGTTCACAGTATAAATTCCCGGCTGTAGATGACCATAAAAACAATGAATTCCTAACCGTGTGTGTAGCAATGTGCCCGTCCTGAAGTGTCAATGAGAAGTCCCATTACTCGTTTCAATAAATCTGTTATTTTGAGGTTTGTAACGCTCTCTGTGCCCTGCAGCTAACACATGATCTGACCAAGGTTTTTGTTGTAGCGACAGTAATGATTGATTTCAGGCTTCCCCGCATGCTGCTTTCTCTGTCTGCAAAAAAAATTTTGGGAAAAAATTTCCCCGTAAATCTGTCGAAATTCCTTCTAACAAAATGTACACAGCTAGCTGAATGTGAAATTGGCGGAGAACGTACTGTGCATTTAAAGATGAAATCCAGATATGCTGTGTATATATAAAAATGTACTTAAATATTCATTTAAAAATCATTAAATATATTTTTAAGTACATGCGTTCATTTTGCTATCGGCTTCCAGTAATCTATACAGCAGCACTTAGACTAGGAGAGGGAGGGGCAGTATTTGTTTTCTTGCACGCCAACAGGAAACCGCACTTACAGAGAGAGACGCTTAACTGCAAAAGCGAGGTGAAGCCACCACCTGTCTGTGTTGGCTGGCAGGGCTGTCTAAGGCCTCCTTCACACAGGTGATTACACGTATCCACCGGATTGCAGCAGCAAGGATCGGCGGGATTACCCGTATCCACCGGATTGCAGCAGCAAGGATCGGCGGAGTCTTTTTGGCTGGGATGACGGGTGAATGGCAGCAGCTGCTCAGCCTGTCCAAAGTAATGACCGGTTGATATCAGCCATCGTTGTGCATGTATGTAGATCTCTGAGCCTGGATGCAGCCAGTTGTGTCCAGGATCAGATGCCCATCTCTAATGCCCTGTACACATGATCGGTTCATCCGATAAAAACGGTCTGATGGATTTTTCCATCAGTTAACCGATGAAGCTGACTGATGGTCAGTCTTGCCTACACACCATCAGTTAAAAATCTGATCGTGTCCAACGCGGTGACGTAAAACACAACGACGTGCTGGGAAAAATGAAGTTCAATGCTTCCGAGCATGCGTCGACTTGATTCTGAGCATGCGTGGATTTTTAACTGATGGACGGCACGTTTTTTTTTTTCTATTGTTTTTTTTAACCATCAGATCATTTTAAAACAAGTTCCTAGTTTTTTGACTGATGGATAAAAAACCGATGGGGCCCACACACGATCGGTTCATCTGATGAAAACGGTCCATCAGAGCGTTTTCATCAGACGAACTGATCGTGTGTACGTGGCATAACTGCAGGTGACCACTTGGTGTGCAGATAAATGCATTGAAATCTGGTGTTTAGTCACCCTTGTGGTGGAGGACTTAATCTCAGGACAGACCTAAAGAGGAGGTCTAGGCTCCTTTAGAAAAAGTTAAAGGGGTTGTAAAGGTTTGTTTTTTATTTTCTAAATAGGTTCCTTTTAAGCGAGTGCATTGTTGGTTCACTTAACTTTTCCTTCCATTTCCCTTCTCAATTTTTTTTTCCTTTGTCTGAATTTCTCACTTCCTGTTCCTCCTCAGTAAGCTGTTTGGGCTGACTAACCACCGCTTGGATGATGGTGACACCATCATTTACTGAGGAGGAACAGGAAGTGAGAAATTTAGACAAAGGGGGAAAAAAAAAAACTTTTAAAAGGGAAATCGAAGGAAGAGGTAAGTGAACCAACAATGCACTAGCCTAAAGGAACCTATTTAGAAAAAAAAAAAAAAACCTTTACAACCCCTTTAAGTCAGCAGCTACAAATACTGTAGCTGCGGACTTTGAATCTATGGACACTTACCTGTCCAGGAATCCAGCGGTGTCTTCACCCCAGCTGATTTTTTTTTTTTTTTTTTTAATCGGCTCACTAGTGCTGCTGCCGCCATTTCTTGTAAGGGAAACCAGCAGTGAAGTCTTGCGAAGTGCGCTTTGTGAATGGCCCAGCGGCGGTGGGAGGAGGGCCGGGGGGCTGAACTTTCAGGTGACTGCTGCAGCAGTCACCCAGAAGTGGAAGTGGGTACCTGTCAAACCCTGAAAGGTGGCAGCTGAGGGGGAGGAAGCAAACACCCTTTTTGGAGGAGCTCCGCTTTAACATAAATACAGCTTCTTTGACTGATAATACACCCCCCCCCCCTCATATACACCCCTCCCCCCTATATGTGAATTATATATTTGGCCCTTTTTCTGGAGATGAGTACGGTAACTGTAATCCCCCCCCAAAACATGTAGAGAATGGGTGCAATAGATGACTCTGAACACTCCCCTGTGGGCCACAAGTCAGAATTCTACTCTGATGCCCCGTACACACGATCGGAAATTCCGACAGCAAAAGTCCGATGTGAGCTTTTGAACGAAAATTCCGACCATTTGTATGCTCCATCGGACTTTTGCTGTCGGAATTTCCGCCAACAAAAGATTGAGAGCAGGTTCTCAAATTTTCCGAAAGAAAAAATTCCTATCGAAAAATCCGATCGTCTGTAGCCATTCCGACACGCAAAATTTCGACGCATGCTCGGAAGCATTGAACTTAATTTTCTCGGCTCGTCGTAGTGTTTGTACGTCAACGCGTTCTTGACGGTCGAAAGTTCAGAGAACTTTTGTGTGACTACTGTGTGTATGCAAGCCAAGCTTGAGCGGAATTCCGTCGGAAAAACCATCCAAGGTTTTTTCCAATGGAAAATCCGATCGTGTGTACACGGCATTAGTGATCTCGCCTCTGGCAGTCTTCAGCATCCTCAGCTTCTGTGAGTGTTCTAGTCCTGTATCCCCCCCGCCCCCCCACCGCATGCCTTGGTTCCTCCCGCTGCATCCTTTGTCACTGTAACACACAGCAGTAATGTAGGGGCCGGCTGGAGGGTTCCTTGAGTGCAGCGAGGAATCGGACATCTAACTCACCCAGGAGTATGTTTGATGTAAGAGGAAAGGCCGTATCACTTGAACACAGCAGAGTTCTAACTCGCCAAATTGCAGGAACAATTCTTTGGGTTTTCTTTTGGAATAAACGCTTTTAGCCAGATTCAGGTAGATGCGCCTAACTTTAGGCGGGCGTAGCGCATCTCATATACGCTACGTCGCCGTAACTTAGAGAGGCAAGTACAGTATTCACAAAGAACTTGCGCCCTAAGTTACGGCGGCGTAGTGTAAATGGGCCGGCGTAAGCGCGCGTAATTCAAAGTAGGCTGTAGTGGGCGTGTTGTATGGTAATGCCTCGTGACCCCACGTAAATGACGCGCCGAACGAACAGCGCATGCGCGGTCCGGCGTATTCCAGTGCGCATGTTCAAAATCACGTCGCAAATAGTCAATGCTTTCGACGTGAACGGAACCTACGCCCAGCCCCATTCTGAATTGGCTTACGCAAACAACGTGAAATCCGACGACTGTTCCGACGTCCATACTTAACATTGGCTGTGCCATCTTTTTGGTGGTTTATCTTTACGCCTGCAAAACGCCTTGTGTAAACAGCGTAGCTTACTGTGACGGGCGTATGTACGTTCCTGAATAGGCGTATCTTGCTCATTTACATATTCTCGGCTTAAATCGACGTACACGTCCCTAGCGGCCAGTGTAAATATGCAGCTAAGATACGACGGCGTAGGAGACTTACGCCGGTCGTATCTTAGCAACACAGAAGCGTATCTCAATTTGAGCATACGCTTAAAGATACGACGGCGCGGATTCGGACTTACGACGGCCTATCTACTGATACGCCGTCGTAAGTCTTTGTGAATCTGCCTATATGAGTTGGTTTTAAAATTGTGCACTTGCTTTAGTGTAGAAGTGATGTGGGTGAGTTTCCTGCAGCTCCCGGGAGTCTGGTACCTGCGCAAATTGCTCAGGATGGCCAAAGCACATATAGCAGTTATTGGGCCCTTTGTGATGGCAATAAAGCTTATTGAGTGCTTTAACCTCTTCCCTCCTTCCATAACAGATATGTAGCGGTAGGAAAGTGGGCCTTAATGCCCAGCCACTGTGGTGGTCTGAGGTTCTTTGCTAAAGAGGGAGCTCCCAGCACGCTGAGCTGTCTCCTACAGCTTTTGGTTAGTTTGTTAATGGGAACCAGCAGGACAGGCTCCTCCCAATCATGTGACTGCAATGACAGTGGTCACATGATCAGAGACCAGTCTGCTTTCTCATGGTTGGCCCACTTAAAGGGTAGCAGCGGGTAAGTCTTGCCTATGGACAGTCTTGACTATCATCGTTTTTATGTTCAAGCTTGACATCTTTTGGTATCTATTTACTCAACACCAATTTGTCTTTTAAAGTTTACCAAAAAAATAGGAAATATGGTACATTGTGTTTTTGTGTGCAGTCAGCCTAGGTTCACACTGCTGCGAATTCAAAATCGCGGTAAAATGCGCGATTTTACCGCGATTTCGCGGCTGCGATTTTGCCGCGATTTCGGCCGCAATTTAATGTAAATCGCGGCCCGAAATCGCAAAAAGTAGTACAGGAACTACTTTTTGAAATCGCAGATGCGGCGTTGCACTGATTAGGACAGTGCCATTGCCGCCGATTTGACATGTCAAATCGCATCTCAAATCGTTCCAAATCGTACCCAGTGTGAACCAGGGCTTAAACTCATTTAGCACAGGTTCACACTGGGTACGATATCCTTAGATTTGAGATGCCATTTCACATGTGAAATCGCATCTCAAATCGGCGGCATTTGCCGGCAATGACACTGTCCTAATCGGTGCGACGCCGCACCTGCGGCGCTGCACCGATTTCAAAAAGTAGTTCCTGTACTACTTTTTGCCATTTCGGGCCGCGATTTACATTGACATCTGTGTAGAAACCTGCACAGATGTCTCTTAAATTGCGGCCGAAATCAAGAGTGAAGCCGTGCGAGTTCAGCTGAACCAGTGTGGACCAGGGCTTATTAAAATTATAGGTTTGGAAAAGTTGGTGGTTTTAAGCTTTTGAAATAAAAATAAAAAAATGAATAGAGCATTTCTCTCTGTAGTGTGCACTTGCCTCAATCCAAAGCAGTGAGTGTGATTTCTGCCCCCTCTGTCATTTCTTTGCTACTTGCATGAGTCGCTTCTGACAGGATACCTCAACACCACACTACCCCCCCCCCCCCCCCCCAGCATACAGAAGGTGCTTGGTAGTGTCTGCTGTCCATGTTTTCATCATATGAGACTGTATGGAGGGGGTGTGTCTATTCCCTCAAGTCAGGTCTTAGTTTCCGCTCCCTGCCTAATGATGTGCAGTATGTGCCATCTGATCCCTGTCCCTAGCTTCTGGAGCTGAGAAATCACCTTTTGATCTTGGTGTTTTTAGAGCTGTAGAGAAGAGAGGCTGCAGATAAGCAGGTACAACTTGTGTAAGAGGATTTGTTTAATCCTTGTGTATCAGCAGAGGCGAGTCACGCCTCTGAGTACATGCAAATTTTTGTCACAAGATATTTTGCATGTACCATTATTTTCTTTGCACAGATTTAGGAAATATAATTTTTAAATATTTTGTAGTATGTAAAGTGGTTGTAAAGGCAGAAGTTGTGTGTTGTGTTTTTTTTTATTTTTTTTTTTATCTTGATGCATTCTATGCATTAAGATAAAAAACCTTCTGTGTGCAGCAGCCCTCCTAAGACTTGCCTGAACCCCATCTCGGCTGGCCGAGACACTCCTGGACATCGTAGGACAGAGACTCTCCCTCCCGATTGGCTCTCGCTGCTGTCAATCAAAGTCAGCTAGCCGTTCAGGAGAGGGAGGATGCGGGGTCAGGCCACGGCCCCATGTCTGAATGGACCTAGGGAACTGTGCATCGGGTGCCCCCATATAGCAAGCTGCTTGCTGTGGGGGCACTCATCGGGAGGGGCCAGGAGTACAAAAGAGGGACCCGAGAAGAGGAGGATCTGGGCTGCTCTATGCAAATCCACTGCAACTGAGCAGGCAAGTATAACTTGTTTGTTATTGTTATAGAAAAAAAAATTGACTTTACAATAATTTTTAAGTAATTTTCAGGTCTAAAAAGCATGTTTGAGTACATATGTGAAGGATGAAAATACTGCTTGTGATATTGTTGGTAATAGTGGTGGGAAGAGTCACCTTATAACACAAAGTAAAAAAAACAGTACAGCGAGTCGTCAACTTCCCTTTCAGAAGACAGTCGGCAGTGGCCGATCCCATACATTTTATCAGAATATGTATATATGAACGACTCCTAATACAGCGCCCTGTTTATATGCGTTCAACTTGTGATTGCCATTGAGCGCTGTATTAGGAGTCGGTGTTCACTTTTTTTATTTTGCGTGGGATTTTCAATTCAGCGCCTATTGGATATTTTTACTTTGTATTTATTCATTAGTTTGTTTTGTTGCAGATTAGGGTAAGTGCAGAGTGGGGATTCATCATTAATACATTTATCATAACTGTTTTACTTTTAAGCAGAACGACATTTGTGTTTCTTCCAGGCTTGTATTGGAGAGAGAGCTCCATGCCCACTACCTACGCAAAGGCTTGCAGCACCTCTCCGACTCTTACGAGGTAATCAACTATTTTACATTTAAAGTACTGGGGGTGTGAATATCTCTATCTCTCTCTTCCCCCTATGGGGGATCGGATGAACACGGACCGCATGTCGGTTTTCATCCGATCCGGCAGACGGAAGAAAAATAGGATTTCTTCCGTCTGCAAATGCGGATCTTTGCGGAGGCGGACAAATTACGGGTGTCAGCGGATGGTCATCCGCTGACACCCGTAATCACATAGAGACCCATGTATGTCCCGTTTTCATCCGCAAACGGACGGATGAAAATGCGGACATACGGTCCGCTAGTGTGAAAGGGCCCTAAGGATGATGGCGACCACTGTGATCATTGGGACCTTCAATGCTTTAGAACATTTTCTGTACCCTTCCCGAGATCTGTGCCTCCATACAATCCTGTCTGAGGTCTGCACACAATTCCTTGGCTTGGTTTGTGCTCTGACATGCACAGTTAACAGTTGCGACCTTTATATAGACAGGTGTGTATTTTTTCCAAATCGTACCCAATCAACTGAATTTACCACAGGTGGTCTCCAATGAAGAAACATCTCAAGGATGATCAGTGGAGACCGGATGCACCTGAGTTGCATAGCAAAGGCTGTGAATACTTTTGTACATGTGATTTTTGTTTTTTTTATAAATGTATATTTTTATAATTGGGGGAGAATGCTTCAGCAGTCCCACTATTATTGAACTTAATGGACTTGTGTCTTTTTTTTTTTTATCTGACTATGTAACAAACGTCTTCCACGTTGTCATTATGGGGTATTGTTTGTAGAATTTTGAGGAAAATAATGAATTTATTATTATTATGGAATAAGGCTGTAACATAAGAAAATGTGGAGAAAGTGAAGCACTGTGAATACTTTCCGGATGCACTGTATGCCTGTAAATACCCAAATGTGCTTCTGCAGGCTGAATGTTTGTATAAGCAGCTTTTTGTTTTATGCCCAGTAGTATGCATGAGGCTTTAGCCATTTCCATGCATTTGCAATGTTGTGTGTCAGAAGCTGTCCTCATGCAAATCTGTTACTTAGTGAAATGGATCGCTAAGCTTTGTTCCATGGAGAGTCTCCAGGTAAATCTACATTGAAGAAGCACTTTTCGATGTTTGACTTCTTTTCTGTGTAACCTTTTCTTTATCCTAGTGCCTGGATGCCAGCCGTCCCTGGCTATGCTATTGGATTGTACATAGTTTAATGATATTGGATGAGCCAATCCCTGAATCTGTGGCATCAAGGTGAGCCGTATTAAAATAATAAAGTCAGCTATGAATGTAATGATCATGAACTGTATCATGCACACCCATTTATATTGGTAGTATAGTTCTCATAGTACATTTGATATTTCTGTTTCTTGGAACGTTGTGGTGCCTTCTGATTTTGATATTTTTTTTTCCCAACAAAACCGTAAAGTGAAGCCACTTATTTTAATTTTCTTTGGTAAAGAGATAAAAGGTTAGAACCTCTAGGATGTTTTTATCGCCACAGTTGCTAAGCCAGAAAGTATAGAAAAATACAAAATATTACAGTAATACCTCAGATTGCGAGTAACGCGGTTGAATGAATGAATGAATGACTTGTATAGCGCTACACATGCAAACTGAATCGCCTCTGGGCGCTATTCCAGCCAGTGTCTGCTTGGCTGGTGCGGTCATTTTACCCCGTAGGATCACGACACACTAGGGACACAGTCATACACACAGATATACTGGGCCAATTTTGGACAAGATCCAATTTACCTACCAGCATGTCTATGGAGTGTGGCAGTAGCAATAGGAGGAAGGAGATGGACAGCCGCACTCCAAAATATCTTTTCAAAAAAGTTGTCTTTTATTTTCAAGCAGGAACATGCATAATCACCACAACCATAAACCAGGACAGCCGACTAGTTTCGCACTCTTGCTAGTGCTTAATCATAATCTTAAACCATGATTAAGCACTAGCAAGAGTGCGAAACTAGTCAGCTGTCCTGGTTTATGGTTGTGGTGATTATGCATGTTCCTGCTTGAAAATAAGACAACTTTTTTGAAAAGTTATTTTGGAGTGCGGCTGTCCATCTCCTTCCTCCTATTGCTACTGCTACGTGCATTGCCAGCACCTTGGTAATCCGACCGTCCCTGATTGTCTATAGGGCTCACCTGGAGCGGTGAAAATCTTCTTCTATGGAGTGTGGGAGGAAACCGGAGTACCCGGAGGAAACCCACGCAGACACAGGGAGAACATGCAAACTCCAGGCAGATGGCGTCGTGGTCGGGATTCGAACCAGCGACCCTTTTGCTGCTAGGCGAAAGTGCTACTCACTACACCACTGTGCTGCTTTTGGTTAACTTAACATTTCACAATACGAGCTATTATTTTATTTTTTTCTGGCACAGGTTTGCCAGTTTTGTCCCGAAAAACTAGCAGGATTCAAGCCTCTGCAAGGTGCAGTACCGCATTTGGCCAGAGGTACGCGGAGCCATTCGGAAAGACTCAGTTCCCGAGTCTCTCGGGTGCCCCCCAACCTCTGGCGGCATTGCATGCAATAGAAGTCAATCTGGCACAAATAATCTTTGTGTCCATTGACGTCTATGGGGAAACTCGCTTTGATATGCGAGTGCTTTGGATTACAAGCTTTCTCCTGGAACGGATTATGCTCTTAATTCGGGGTTCCACTGTAGTTAAAATAAAGAGAGAGACAAAATTGGACATGTTTTAGTGGGGATTTTAGTTGTGGCAGTTTACATTTCTGCTTACTAATTGGGTTGATATTTGCTCTTGTTTGTCCAGATCAAGAAGTGTAGGAAACGCTCACCAAGCACTTTTTGGGAATTTGCAATGTAAACATACAAAGAATGACATCACATAGCAGATAAGAAAGTACCGTAGTTGGAAAAGGTCTAAGGTCAGGTTAAAGTTGCCATCCAGTATTAAAGTGGATGTAAAGCCGAATTATTATTTTTTTTTTTTTTTTTGTCACAATGTACAGTATAAGATTTCCTATCATCTGTGCCCAGTCTTGCCACACAGAGTTAATCCAGCTCTGAGCAATCCTCTTTTATTGTTCAGTGAAATAAAACAGACTTGCAGAGAAAAACCTTAGTCTGTTCCGCCCCCTTGCTGTGAGTGACAGGTTATTTACATATCTCATGCACTAGCCTGGAGACGGGCATTATTTTTTAATTCCCGCCCCCCCCCCCCCCCAAATTATTTTCTGAAGTCATGTGGTTACTTTTCTGGATTTTGACTGGCTGTTAGTGATCGTAGCAGAATTTAGTGTAAGGAATACACAGGAAAAAATGCATTTTGACAAGGGGAGTGTAGAGGTGGGCGGGGAGTCTACTGACATCACGACTCCACCCACAGAGCTCCAGACAACAGATCCACCCACAGAATCTGCAGTTTTTCAGTTCTTATAACAGACAGAGGGGAGACATTTGACAGGTGAGGCTACATGCAGGAGGCATCTATATCCTTATAGATCAGCACAATGGCAGTAGTTTAGAAAGGATGAGAGCGGCTTTACATCCACTTTAAGGTTCCTTCTATGAAGGAGTCAAGAGTAGAAAGGAACTTTTCCAAAGCTGGAAGAAGTTGCTATTGGGCCGATGTTCACCAGGGTGAATGTATGTGAATATAGGAACCTGCCCTCTTGGCCCGTGAGGAATTGCCAGGGAAGGGATTTTGATATTAAACAGTTTCCTTTGGATTTTGAAGACTGACTGTGGAAGACCGTTGGAAAATGTTTGTTATAAAGTTTTGGGATCTGGTCTTCTCTAAAACGAGTCTCTTGGAGGAAGACGATTATTGCTCCAGAGCTCAGCTAGACAGCTTGTTTGCTTAATATTCCAGGAGAGACCCTTCGGGGTCATTGCTGCACCGGTGACGGCAGACACTCTACTCCCGCAGGGTGACAAGTAGTTGGGGGAATCCTACCAGCATATGATACATTATATTTCAGCTGCAGAAGACCATCTGCAGTTTTGACACCTGACTTGGTGCAGATTTGCCCTCTAGATTGCTGCCCTGGGGTGCTGAGAGGTCCAGACTTGCTGTCGCTGCTTTCTCTGCTGCAGCAATACATTTACTTGCAATTTTCCAGACCACTTGTGTACAGCAGTGACAGGAAATGACTTGCAATGGATAGAATATCATTTGTCCCTACTTCTTAATTTTTCCTATTTTTCTCAGTGTTTGCCAGTTTCTAGGTCAATGCCAGGGTCCCAATGGGGGCTTTGGTGGTGGACCCAGCCAGCAACCTCATCTAGCCCCTACCTATGCAGCAGTGAATGCTCTATGCACCATTGGAACAGAAGAAGCCTATAATGTCATTAACAGGTATGTGGGTGAGATGAATCTGCTATCTCAGAAGGACCAGGAGTATTGGGATGTATTCTTTCTCTTATGTTACATTTCCTAGGAACCATTTTTATCTGTATTCTAATTTAGATGTTTATGTATAGTTTTCTATTGTACACCTGAAATATCAGAAGGTTCCTTGGTATCCACTTAGTGCAGGTGATCTGACTATATGGTTCCAGCTATCGAGATGGTTCCTGTAAGGACTGTGCAGGCACAATCCTTGCCGACGAACCTCCCAGGGCGACGTGGAATTTGAGGTAAGTGGCCAGTCGGCCTCACGTACTCGCTTCGCTCGGATGGCTCGCTATGCTCGCTCGGCCTCCTGGCTCTTTTTTTAACATCCTCCAATCCACAGGAATGTTAAGGAATGAGCCTGGATGCCGGCCGAGGTTTGGAGATTTCCGTCAGCAAAGATTGCGCCTGCGCAGTCCTTACAGGAACCATCTCGATAGAGGAACCATACGACAAGTCACTGGTTCACACTACAGCGACTTGGGATCCGACTTCTCAGACCTCAAGTCACTTGACATCAGTAATCCCATGTTAGTCAATGAGAGCCGTCTTAATGCACACTACTAAGGTCGCTCCGAAAGTTCCTGTACTACTTCAAGGCAACTTCTAGGCAAATTGTTCCCATAGATTTCAATGGAAGTCGCCTTCAAAGTCGGATCTCCATCTTAACTGAAGCAACTTTACAGGAAAAGAAAATAGTTTACTCGGCAAACTCCTCCCTCCCACAGAGCTGATTATTCTGTGATTGGCCACTGGTAAAGTCGCTTGTCATTGAGGGAATTTTAAGTCGCTTTGTAAGTTGCTCCAAGTCGCGCTGAAGTCGTCTTGCAAAGTCGCTCTGTAAGTCAGGTTGCCCCTGTGTGAATCGGCACTTACTCAATTACTAAAATAATAATTATACATATTAAAATGCCAGGTTGTTGGCAGCCGATGCTAATTGTGGCTTTCTGCGATTACCTGCGGAGATCACTGCCGGACACGCTTTGTGTTCATCCCGCAGTAATCAGAAACGGAGGGAGCAGTACACTGATCTTCCCAGTAAAGACCATTGCAGGGGAGGTGTCGGCACAAGTCTGACCATTGAAGGACAGGCAGGCTGTTCTCCCAGCACAGCCAAAAAACTAACTGGTTGGATGCGAGTCTATGCCCAGTGTGGTCAGTTTGAAGATGCTTTTAAACACATGTACATGGTACAGCAGACATATTCATATACTATACCTTATCCTCTAATGATGATGATCTACCTTTTTTATACTGACTATATTGTCTATCGCTGGAAAGATTATTGTAAATTCCATCCTTTGTGTGTTCCCTGCCAATAATGATGATTTGATTTCACAGGGAAAAGCTTCTGGAATTCCTCTGGTCACTGAAGCAACACAACGGATCTTTCAACATGCATGTGGGAGGGGAAGTGGATGTAAGGTCAGATATTCTGTTTTTAATTTGATTTATTGTTTTCTTTGGTAGATGGGTATATAAAACGTATTTGTTTGAGGTTTGGATACAGCGCTATTGGAGATTACAGCTCGCCATTATCGGCATTGATTTTGAGTCCTTCTACTGCATTATTTATTTTGTTAGTTTAGGGAGTAGGAAGGATTTCTCATAAAATTTTAGACTTTATGGGAATAAATGCAATTTTATAATAAGTGTTGTGGGTCATTTCTTGCATTGGAGGTCAGTACTTGATGGTTTAATTCCTTGTTCTATTACAGAAGTGCCTATTGTGCTGCCTCCGTGGCATCACTGACCAACATAATGACACCCAAGCTATTTGATGGTACGGCTGAATGGATAGCCAGGTATGAAAATTGCCTTTTTTCATTGATATAAACGTCTAAATATCTGATGTTTTAGGATAACGTCATGACGCATTGCTTTTCCATTGGACCACTGTTATAGGTGCCAGTTTTGGGAAGGTGGTATTGGTGGGGTGCCAGGCATGGAAGCACATGGAGGATATACATTTTGTGGCTTGGCAGCCTTGGTCATAATGAAGAGAGTTCACCTTTTAGACCTAAAGAGCTTGTTGGTAAGTGATTTTTATTTTTTTAAATATTATAATTTTTGTTTATTTCAATGATTAACCCCTTTGCTACCAAAACCTTTCCCCCCCCTTTTTTTTTCTTCTCCTATTTTTGACTTCTTTTCTGAAAATGTGCTTAAAACTCTTTTTTTTTTTTTTTTTTTATATTTTCTTGAAAGCGGAGGTCCTATAAAATCAAAGGCTATTAGTGCAACCGTTTATTAAATCTATGTTTTCAATAAAAATAGCTTCAAACTAATGTAATGCACATAGAACATGTCCAAATGTTCTGTACAGTATAGAAGATGAGACGGCTTGCTCACAAGCCAGCCAGCCCCGCACTTACGCCATCCAGGTCGTGGGCGGCTTCTCCTCCCGGCCAATCCGGTCTTAGGACCCTCTTCCTGTCCTGATTGGCTGGAAGAAGCAGGAAGACAATAGTGAATGTTGATTCGCTAATGTCAAGTGGGTGAGCCCAACCTTTTTAAAGCCAATTGGAGCCTCAGGATCTAATCATGTGCTTCACAAAAACAACCAATAGAACTCTATGCTTCCGGAGACCCACATGGAGATTAGGGGGTTGGTGCCCCTTATGAATGGGCCACTGCTGCATGTTATACTTACCTGCTCTGTGCAGTGGTTTTGCACAGAGCAGCCTGGATCCTCCTCTTCTCGGGTCCTTCTTCTCTGCTCCTGGCCCCTCCCTCCTGTCAAGAGCCCCTACAGCAAACCAGCTGCTATGGGGGCACCCCAGCCAAATCACAGCGCTTTGTATCCATTCAGACACAGAGCTGTGATTTGGCCCCGCCCCCTCTCTCCTGATTGGCTTAATGACTTTGATAGAAGCGGCAGCCAATGGTGCCGCTGCTGTCTCAGTAAATCGGGAAGGAGAGTCCCAGACGGCCGAGACACTCCTGGACAGAGATGGGGATCTGATAATTATTAAGGGGGCTCCTGCACACAGAAGGTTTAATATCTTAATGCATTAAGATAAAAATCCTTTTTTTTTTTTTTATCGTTATTTAAGGTATGCCGGTTAAACAAAATGGCATAATATCACACATGTCAATCCACACCGAATGAAAGGCAACAACAGAAACCCATCTGATAAAAATCCTTCTGACTTTACAACCCCTTTAAGCAATTGTAAAAAAAAATCCTAACAGACCTAGATGTTCAACAAGCCTAACTGGATAAATGAATAAAATTGCCTTTGGTTTTCTTCCAGAGATGGGTTGCTTTTAGACAGATGAGATTTGAGGGTGGATTCCAAGGTCGCTGCAACAAGCTGGTTGATGGCTGCTATTCCTTTTGGCAAGCTGGTCTGATGCCCCTCCTCCATAGAACTTTACATGCTGAAGGTAACGGCCTTTCTGCCATGTTTTATTATAGAGAAGATGGAGCAGTGCAGCTTGATGGTGTCCGTGTTCATCTTCTAGTGATACACGTTATATGTTCTTTGTGACATTAAACAGTTGTCTTTCACTGGATGTATGAATGCCATCAAATTCCAGTGCCCCAGGTACCAAGTGTACCCCCCCCCCCCTAATCAGGTGGCAATGTGCAGTTGTTGGGAAATATAGACATACCAGATCATGTGGGTAGTGATATTTCCCAACACACAGCCGACTTCCTATGCTGTAAATTCCACAGATAAAATCGGCTTGGTGTCCCTTTTACCTTCTATAATAATGGCTTTCTCCAAGTGTATCACAAAATGACATCTCGATCCCTATGTGGGCCCAGGAACTTACTATACAGGTGGTTCTCAAAAAATTAGCATATTGTGATAAAGTTCATTATTTTCTGTAATGTACTGATAAACATTAGACTTTCATATATTTTAGATTCATTACACACAACTGAAGTAGTTCAAGCCTTTTTATTGTTTTAATATTGATGATTTTGTCATAAAGCTCATGAAAACCCCAAATTCCTATCTAAAAAAATTAGCATATCATGAAAAGGTTCTCTAAAAGAGCTCTGAACCTAATCATCTGAATCAACTAATTAACTCTAAACACCTGCAAAAGATTCCTGAGGCTTTTAAAAACTCCCAGCCTGGTTCATTACTCCAAACCGCAATCATGGGTAAGACTGCCGACCTGACTGCTGTCTAGAAGGCCATCATTGACACCCTCAAGCAAGAGGGTAAGACACAGAAAGAAATTTCTGAACGAATAGGCTGTTCCCAGAGTGCAGTATCAAGGCACCTCAGTGGGAAGTCTGTGGGAAGGAAAAAGTGTGGCAGAAAACGCTGCACAACGAGAAGAGGTGACCGGACCCTGAGGAAGATTGTGGAGAAGGACCGATTCCAGACCTTGGGGGACCTGCGGAAGCAGTGGACTGAGTCTGGAGTAGAAACATCCAGAGCCACCGTGTACAGGCGTGTGCAGGAAATGGGCTACAGGTGCCGCATTCCCCAGGTCAAGCCACTTTTGAACCAGAAACAGCGGCAGAAGCACCTGACCTGGGCTACAGAGAAGCAACACTGGACTGTTGCTCAGTGGTCCAAAGTACTTTTTTCGGATGAAAGCAAATTTTGCATGTCATTCGGTAATCAAGGTGCCAGAGTCTGGAGGAAGACTGGGGAGAGGGAAATGCCAAAATGCCTCAAGTCCAGTGTCAAGTACCCACAGTCAGTGATGGTCTGGGGTGCCATGTCAGCTGCTGGTGTTGGTCCACTGTGTTTTATCAAGGGCAGGGTGAATGCAGCTAGCTATCAGGAGATTTTGGAGCACTTCATGCTTCCATCTGCTGAAAAGCTTTATGGAGATGAAGATTTCATTTTTCAGCACGACCTGGCACCTGCTCACAGTGCCAAAACCACTGGTAAATGGTTTACTGACCATGGTATTACTGTGCTCAATTGGCCTGCCAACTCTCCTGACCTGAACCCCATAGAGAATCTGTGGGATATTGGGAAGAGAAAGTTGAGAGACGCAAGACCCAGCACTCTGGATGAGCTTAAGGCCGCCACCGAAGCATCCTGGGCCTCCATAACACCTCAGCAGTGCCACTGGCTGATTGCCTCAATGCCACGCCGCATTGAAGCAGTCATTTCTGCAAAAGGATTCCCGACCAAGTATTGAGTGCATAACTGAACATAATTATTTGAAGGTTGACTTTTTTTTATTAAAAACACTTTTCTTTTATTGGTCGGATGAAATATGCTAATTATTTTAGATAGGAATTTGGGGTTTTCATGAGCTGTATGCCAAAATCATCAATATTAAAACAATAAAAAGGCTTGAACTACTTCAGTTGTGTGTAATGAATCTAAAATATATGAAAGTTTAATGTTTTTCAGTACATTACAGAAAATAATGAACTTTATCACAATATGCTAATTTTTTGAGAACCATCTGTATGTCCTGTAATTAACCCAAATCTGTCTGTGCTGTGTGACTTCAGTTATAGGGTTAGATTGGAAGTAATGACTGTTTTGAATGGTTTAATGTGTTCTACATAAGGTTTTAAAGTGGTTGTGAACCTTCTGAAATGAAAAATGAACAATGCATATCCTTGTATAGTGTGTTCTTGCCACAGTTCAAAGCACAGAGTCTGCTTTCCCATTCCTCTGTCATCTGCATGAGTCACTTCTGATCTTTTTATCCCATGAAATGGTGGTGCCCCCACCCCCAGCATATAACAGATGATTGACGGCCCCAGTTGTACAAGTTTCCTTATGATACTGTGTAGAGGGGGGTGTGTCCATTCCCTCCACTCAGGTTGCAGGTTACACTCAGCTGTCCTTTCTGTGCTGTGACATCAGATCCCACCTCCTGGAACTCAGAAATGCTGTGTAAACTGTGCACTGTGACTGTACAGGAGAGATGGCTACAGATACAACTTATGGAAAAAGATTTGTTTAATCTCTGTGTAGCACCTGAAGCTAGTCACTTTAGCGTGTATAGGTAAGGGTGTGCAACCGCTTTAACCACTTCCATACAGGGCATTTTCACCCCTTCCTGCCCAGACTAATTTTTAGTTTTCAGCGCCCAAACAAAATTTACGTCTTTTTTTTTTTTTTTTTTTTGCCCACAAATAAAGCTTTCTTTTTTTATAAACGCAAGAAAAATGCCAATTTCGAAAAAAAAGCACTATTTTTTACTTTTTGACTTCATAAATATCACAATTTAAATAAAATTAAAAAAAAATCCTCCGTTTAGGCCAATACGTATTCTTCTACATATTTTTGGTAAAAAAATCGCAATAAGCGTATATTGATTGGTTTGCGCAAAAGTTATATTGTCTACAAAATAGGGAATAGCTTTATTGAATTTTTTTTATTTTTTTTACTAGTAATGGCGACGATCTGCGTGGGTTTTTTTTTTTTGTGACCCTGACATTTTTGGAACCGTTCACATTTATACAGCAATTTAGTGTTATAAAACTACACTGATTACTGTGTAAATGTGACTGGCAGGGAAAAACTAGGGGGCACTCAAGGGGTTAAATATGTTCTTTAGGGAGTGATTCTAACTGTAGGGGGAGGAGACCGATCTGTGTTCCTCTGTACTGGGAACACACATCGGTCTCCTCACCACAGACAGGACATGGATCTGTGTGTTTAAATGCACAGATCCACGTCCTGCTGTAATCACTGGTGCCCGGCGGACATCGCGGCCGCCCGACACGCGCACGGGTCCCGAGGGATGCCGCGGACATCGCGGCCGCCCGGCACGGGTCCCGAGGGATGCCGCGGGCCCACGCCCCTCAGACGGCCGGGTAGCCCAGGACATCATATGACATCCACAAAGGATGGGAGATCCCTCCTCTGGATGTCATTTGACTATGGGTGGGTACTGAAGTGGTTAAGGAACGTGTCATTGATATTCAAATTGTGTGCAATAAATTGACCACTTTGTGAGCGCTCTACGTACATTTACTGCGGTAGGGCGGCTGCTCTGTACCAGATCATGTACCTAGTATGTGATCGGACACTTCTGGGTCAGGGGTGTGTGCCGCCAGCGGCCTGTTCTCGCTGTGATTTGACACGGTGGGAGCCAATCAGCGGGTCTGGCAGACTCTGTCCGATGGGACCCGCCGATCGTTCGGGACACAGGCAGAGTGGCAGTCTGCCTATGTAAACACAGATCTCTGCCTACCCCTAGTCAAAGCACCTCCCCCCACAGTAAGCACAACCTGGGCATACATTTAACCCTTTGATCACCCCTGATGTTAACCCCTTCCCAGCCAATGTCAGAAGTACAGTGAATTTTTTTTTTTTTTTTTTTTTTTTTTTTTTTTTAGCACTAATCATTGTGTTGCTGGTCCCCAACATTGCAGTCCCACTATAAGTCACTGTTTGCCACTCCTACTAGTAAAAAAAAAACACAATAAAAAATGTCCCATAGTTTGCATTTGCAAAAAAAAAATCAGTTTTTTTTTTCATCAATTTAGGCCAATATGTATTCTGCTACATATATTTTTGGGTAAAAAAAATCCCAATAGGTGTATATTGATTGATTTGCAAAACAAATTAAAAATCAATATACACCTATTGGGATTTTTTTTTACCCAAATATATATGTAGCAGAATACATATTGGCCTAAATTGATGAAAAAAAACCTTTTTTTTTTTTTTTTTTCAAAATTGTCAGTTTTTATTGTTTTATAGCGCACAAAATAAAAAAACACACAGAAGTGATCAAATGCCAGCAAAATATAGCTTTATTTGTGGGAGGGGGAGGAGGACAACAATTTTGTTTGGGCACGACGTCGCACAATTGTCAGTTAAAGTAACGTAGTGCCATATTGTAAAAAATGACCTGGTCATGAAAGGGGGGGGGGTTAAACCTTCCGGGGCTCCAGCGGTAAAAAGACAGCCATAAAATAAAAGGAAACCTTCCTGAGAGAGGCATAGAGCTTACCATTGTGGGATTCTGCAGATGTGTCTTGTGGATGTCATGTTTACCCTCTCAAATGCCTTCTGTTACCTGGAACAAGCATGCACAAAAGGACGTCGGACTTTACATATGCATGCTTGTTCCAGGTCAGTGACAGAAACCACACTGAACCCAATTGGTCGGTGTAGCAGCCAGATGGCTAGCATCTTCAGAAAGGGATTACTAGTAGCAGCCCCATGTTTCTTTCAGGAAAGGTTTGCTTGAACTCTGATTGGCTGCTCTAGGTCACAGCACGTTGTATGTCATTCTTGCAATGTAATACTGAAATCTTTGTCTTTACAGGAGAATCCACCCTCAGCTACGCCAATTGGATGTTTGACCAGAAAGCCCTCCAGGAATATATTCTCTTGTGTTGCCAATGCCCCTCTGGTGGTTTACTAGATAAACCCGGCAAGTAAGAAGAACTGTTTAGTTTTTCCTGGTATAGTACTGTGGTGGCTTCTTTTGATTACAGGATTCATTTTTTTCATTTTATGTTTTAAAAGATCAAGAGACTTCTATCATACCTGCTATTGTCTGAGTGGCTTGTCTATAGCTCAGCATTTTGGAAGTGGTGAAATGCTTCGAGAAACTGTTGTGGGATCTCCGGAGAACTTGTTGGTGAGTAGGAAGATCGGTGACAACTGGTGACTTCTATCAGTTTAAAGTAAGCAGCAGCTGACTTTTGAAAGGATAGACCCCGGGGGGGGGGGGATTCTTAAATCGTAATGGGGCATTATTATTATACAAGATGTATATAGTGCCAACAGTTTGCACAGCGCTTTACAATATAAATTGGGATAGTACAGTTTCAATACCGAAGAAATAGGAGGGCCCTGCTCGTGAAGCTTACAAATTAACCACTTAACCCCCGGACCATATTTATTGCTGGTCAAAGACCAGAGTACTTTTTGCGATTCAGCACTGCGTCGCTTTAACTGACAATTGCGCGGTCGTGCGACGTGGCTCCCAAACAAAATTGGCATCTTTTTTTTCCCACAAATAGAGCTTTCTTTTGGTGGTATTTGATCACCTCTGCGGGTTTTAGTTATTGCGCTATAAAAAAATATAGAGCGACAATTTTGAAAAAAATGAATATTTTTTACTTTTTGCTATAATAAATATCCCCCAAAAATATAAAAAAAACATTTTTTTTCCTCAGTTTAGGCTGATACATATTCTTCTACATATTTTTCGTAAAAAAAAAATCACAATAAGCGTTTGGTTTGCGCAAAAGCTATAGCGTTTACAAAATAGGGGGTATTTTTATGGCATTTTTATTAATATTTTTTTTTTTTTACTAGTAATGGCGGCGATCAGCTTTTTTTTTTTTTTTCCCGGTACTGCGACATTATGGCGGACACTTCGGACACTTTTAACACATTTTTGGGACCATTGGCATTTTTATAGTGATCAGTGCTATAAAAATACATTGGATTACTATAAAAATGCCACTGGCAGTAAAGGGGTTAACACTAGGGGGCGGGGAAGGGGTTAAGTATGTCCCGGGGGGTGGACTCACTAGGGGAAATCACTGATCTTCTGTTCATACATTGTATGAACAGAAGATCAGCATTTCTCTCCCGGTCCCCGCTCTGTAACGAGCAATCGCGTGTGCCCGGCGGCGATCGCACCCGCCGGGAGTCGGGGGGCGTGCGCGCCCCTAGTTCCCTGCGAGAGAGCCCACGTAGAGCTACGGGCTCTCGCGCAGGAGAGCCAACCTGCCGCCGTAGAATGACGGCGGCAAGTAGTTAAGTAGACATATGGGTTGGGCTACAGTAGCCATTAAATTAGCTACTAGCACAAAATGGTGCAAAATCAACATTAAAAGTATAGGTGCAGCACTTTATACATTAGGTTTTGTTATTATAATAATATCAAAAATATATATTGTAAAATGTGAATGACTTCATGGGAGTGCAAAATCTGGTGCAGCTGTGCAATTGGCTTTGACAATAAAACCTGGACGCTGCACCAGATTTTGCACTCCAGTTTTAGGCTGGCTTCACACTGCTGTATGGAGAGGCTCACAGCAGGGGTCCGGTGCATCCCCCCCTGTTCACTGTTTTCAGGTCCGATTTTTCAGTTTGGATTTTTGGCTTAATTTAGACCAAAAGACACACAGGACCTCTATGTAATTTGCTCTGGAGATGTGTGAATTGGCTCCATTGAGAGCCAGTCACAATCAGATATGTGAATTGGATGCGGAGGGGGGGAACTACATCCAATTCGCAAAAGTGTGAACCTAAGTAATCAACCCCACTGTGTCACTAACAGATTATGATGAATAAACAATGTAAAAGTTTGATCAAAATTCACAAATATGCAGAATAGAAAAGTGCCAGTATTGTTAAAAATCCATAATAACTATCCACAACAACCGAGAACTGAAGATTGCATACAAATGTGCTTAATGTCCATAGAAACACAACTTGCTGCTAAATCACGTACATGAACGTCATTTGACTTCACATGGTTACACCAGGATGATGCCTGCAGCTACAGGTCTCATCCCGGTTGGCTTTCTTGTAAAAGCGATCCTAGCGGCTACTTAGCTGCTGGATTGCTTTTATAAGCAGCAGGAGGGCAGAATGTTCAGCCAGCACTACTACTGGCTTACCACAGAGCTTGTGGAAGACCAGAAGTTCTCTGAGCTCTGTGTATAGGAAAACAGAAGCAACAAGCATTTTCATCACTTCCAGTTTCCCAGATGTAAACTCTAATAGATCCCAGATCTTTCCATAAAGAGTACCTGTCACTGCCTATTGCTGTCACAGGGGATGTTTACATTTCTTGTGACAGCAATAAAAAAAATGAATAAAAAACGTTTAAGTTATGTCCCTGATGTCATTCCGATTCTAATGTGTAGGGCGAAGTCTATAGACTCCAGAGTAAGCGGGAACCCTTACAGACTGCATGATCCATCCCTGAGTGGTGTTTGGTCTTTCAGTGACTGCAGTGAGAAGGCATGAGAACAGCAGCAGGTTTTGAAGCGCTTGTATTTAAGCTGCTTTTACAGGCACTATAACGCTAATAATAGCGCCTTAAAAGAGCCTCTCCTCTCACTCCAATGTGAAAGCCTGAGGGCTTTTACACTTGAGCAGTCCGCTGGCAGGACGGTAAAAAAAAAAGTCTTGCAAGCCGCATCTTTGCAGCGCGCTCCTGCCCATTGAAATCGATGGGCAGCATCGTCGGCAAAGCGCCGCTGCTTTGCGGCCAATTTAAACCCTTTTTTAGCCACTTGCGGGGGTTAAAAGTGTCCTGCTAGCGGCCGAAAAGCACAGCAATAAAGACGGTGAGGCGCCGCTAAAAATAGCGGCACTTTACCGCAGATGCCCCCAACGCCTCTGTGTGAAAGTAGCCTTAAATACAATGCTTATGCATTTGTTTTTTTAATAAAATCAGCACTATGGATTGTTCTTTTGTTTTATTGAGCTCAAGATCCAGATAACAACTACTAGGCATGGACACCCCCATTGTGCACCTTCCCTTCATTGATTGGATCCATCTTGTTGACCTGTGTATGGGCTGTTTCATGTGAATTCGATTTTTTTTTAGTGGGGGCCAAATGAGAGCACACCCTGGGGGGAGCTGGTGAAAAATTGATTGCACTTTATTCACAGTAGGCGTCTGTGTTTTAAATTTTAACGGACATTAAAGAGGAAGTAAACACGGATGGGTTTTACTTCCTCTTTTGTTCACTGCAAACCCTGCAAATTAAAAGCATAATGGGCCAGTATGCATCGCATATTTGCCCATTATGTCAGTGGTCATCAACCCTGTCCTCAGGGCCCACTAGCAGGCCAGGTTAGCAAGATAACTGAAATGCATCACAGGTGATATAATTTGCTGCTTTTTTTTTTTTTTTTTCTACATCCTAATATTTGTCTTATTTTCCCAACTGTTATACTAAAATATAACCAGAAGAGTTGGGTTTCTTTTGCCTAATAATAAAAATGCATAGATTACCTCTATACCATGAAAATTGTGGGAATGCAGAACCATGTATGGTATCTCATGTCTGTTTTCTCTTCCTCCCTGGCAGAAGCCTACACATCCCGTATATAATATTGGACCTGATAAGGTGGCTCAGGCCATCATGCATTTTATGCAGAAAGAGATTCCAGACTTGAATTCCAAAAATGACATTTAGGTGGAGCACAAGCTCGCCAAGCACTTACTTTGGTTTATGACGCGACAAGTTACAACCTGGAGGAAGCCATCATGTACACTCTTATAAGGGCTGCACAGTGTCTCGTGCGTTTCCAGGACTGAATGAATGGTGTTTGTGGAAGTGAAAAGGCCATTCTAATGGTAAATCCACACATTAACCCAAGAGACATTTTCTATTCGTACTTATTAAACTTTAGCACTTCTGTAATGTATGTGTGGCAGGATCTGAATACCGTTTGACTAGATAGGCTTACAGTGGTGCCCACAGGAATCAGATTCCAGATTTTTTTCCTCTATTTGCTGTGGTAACAAGACTCCATTGAGTTATAGTAATTGTTAAACCAAATATCCTCTCTTGAATGAAAATAGTAAAACGGAAAGTGTACATATTACCTTAAGTCTTCATATTTACTGTATGTAGCTGTGCTACCTGCAGCACTTTGATGTATTTATGGTGCTCGCTGGCTACAAATGAATAGATTTGCTGGTCTTCTTGTGTAACAGAAGTATGTCTGAATGGCCTAAATGTAAGGCGACCCGGACTGGGCTAAGCACTGTGATCAGAAAACCTGTAAGGTGCACTTTTTTCTTAAAGGCCAGCAAGTGTTTGATGGAATGGGCCTTTTTGGTACAGCGATAGTTTCTAAGGGAAGAAACCTCAACGTTCTCATATGTAACTGCAGTAAAGTTAATTTCACAAAAAAAAAAAAATTGGGAGAATCTCCTTTTAAAGGCCACCTTTTTATATACCATGTTCCATATAAAATTTACAGACTTCAGCTGGCCAAGTTTCGATCCATGTGTGGGTGTCCCTGTTTGACAGAAGTCAATTGTTGGATCAAAATGGGAATGTTGGAAAACTTTTGTTGATCGGCAACTGTAGCCAACAATCTGTGCATTCTGACAGTGGTGAAGTCCCGATGTCCGGATAAGGGGGTTGACTAAAAGCTGGATCCACACTATACAATGTTTTGGAGATTTTTTTAATCCCTCTGCCTCCCTTTAGGTTTGGTTTTGGTAAATCTAAAGAGTTTCAATTTGTATGCAGGCAGGCCCCTTGTAGTACATGGTTTTGGTAAAGCTAAAGGAAATCCGACAACAAAAGTTGTATAGTGTGTTATGTGGTCTTACTAGAGGGTGAAAAATCTGGTGCAGCTGTGCATGGTAGCCAATCGGCTTTCAACTTCAGCTTGTTCAATTAAACTTTTAAAGGGGAGGGAAAATAACCTAGAAGCTCATTGGTTTCTATGCAGAGCTGCACCATATTTTGCACTCTAGGTTTAATAATTCAACCCCACAATGTCTCGGCAAGGAAGATTCCTCCATTCACCTCACTTGTTTGGATGGAGGAAGTCACTTTTTTTTTTTTTCTTGATCAGCCTACTCCCTGAAGGAAAAAATAGGTCCTCTAAGGGCAGCTTGGTAGGTATTCTGCACCTGCTATCTGGAATTAGACTGATCTGCTCTGTCACAATAAAATATGCTAATGAATCTGTTAGGGTACTTTCCCACTGAGGCGCTTGATGCAATGGCAGTAAAGTGCTACTATTTTGAGCAGCGTTTTACTGTGATTTTTGGGTGCTAGCGGGGAGATTTTTAGTGGCCGAAAGGGTTAAACCCGCCCACAAAAAATGCTGCTTTGGAGGCGCTACCCCATTGATTTCAATGGGCAGGGGCACTATAGGAGCGGTATTTTTACCGCTCTTCAAAGATGCGGCTGGCACGACTTT
The DNA here is from genome assembly GCF_905171775.1 of Rana temporaria. Classification (NCBI taxonomy): domain Eukaryota; kingdom Metazoa; phylum Chordata; class Amphibia; order Anura; family Ranidae; genus Rana; species Rana temporaria. The sequence continues at coordinate 46,185,855 of NC_053501.1, forward strand.
TTTTTTTGTCCCGCCAGCGCAACGCTCCAGTCAGGCTTTTCACACTGGATGGAAAGGAGAGGTTCTTTCAGGGTGCTATTTATAGTGCAATAATAGCGCCTCAGTGTGAAAGCAGCCTTGGACAACCAAGCTTTAGATTTGAAGAACAGGTCAGCTCTAAAATACTGCCTGTGTGTTAATAATTCAAATGACGCCCCAGCTCCAGAGCAGAGACCTATGGATGTAGGAATCTTTTTGCAGGTTCGATGTTAGGACAGCCTAGGAATTGTCTTTGCAAAGAAGGCCGATAGGAAATATTTATATCTCTGCTTTCAGGCCTGTTTCTATGAACTGTGGATAACGCAATCATATCCTAAATCTGATCTATTTTGATACAAGTACATATTTCTTACCAGAAAACTGTTGTGGTATTTAGTTCTTGTGTGGGGTGGACATGTATGTACTGTCCTGTACAACATTCCATACACCAGAGCAAAGAAACAGTGCTCTGTTCCCTTTGTCACTGATCAGGTGACCAAATGTTTTCTGATTATCTGCCTGTAGAGCAATGTGTCTTAGCTGTGATCCCCAGTGGCCAGTATTTTATATATACAATATAACAGGGCAGTGATTTCCAATTAATGTACATGAAGTGCACTAATACACTGTGTAATGAAAGTGGTCTGGAATAATGGGAGTCCTCAAAGTTCCTATTTATTAATGACCCTGATATTTGTAGCTATAAATCTGGAAAACATGGCCTGAGCACAAGTATGGTGCTCCAGGCAGCTGCCCAAAAAAAAAGTGTACTTCTCTCCGCATCTATGAATAAATTGCAATATGAGTTAGGCTCCTTTCACACGGGTCGGATCAGTAATGATCAGCCCCGTGAACCTCTGCTTACTCAGCGGGGATCGGTCCGTTGATCCCTGCTGAGGCAGGGCGGTCCTCGCACACTGTGCAGGGACTGCCTGGTCTTTTCTCCACTCTCCCCTATGGGGGGGGGGGGATCAGAGGAACATGGACCATCTGTCCGTGTTCACCCGATCCGCCAGACGGATGGAAAAGTATTTTTTTTTTCCTCCGTCACACTTTGGCAGATCGGATGTCAGTGGGCATGTCACCACTGACATCCGCGGCTCCATAGAGGAGCACAGAGCGCCCATTCAGGTCCGCCTAAAAAACTGCCAGGCGGACCTGAACGGGCCGCCCATGTGAAAGAGCCCTTGGTGTGAAATAATCCTGTTTCCAGCCATGCTGAATGCAACCTGCTTTGCAAAACCTTCTGCTAGGGGGGAAGATTCTAATTTAAAGCCATGCAGAACAGGTCTCCCACCTCCAGACAAACTGGGTGGGAGCAGCAGAGATGGATACAACACAGAGGCTTTATGTTCCATAAAAGTAACGGATCATTGTCTGTGTGTTTTTTTTTTTTTTTTTTATAGATTGCAGGGAGAAATACAAAAGTACAGTGGGGGTTATTTACTAAAGGCAAATCCACTTTGCACTACAAGTGCAAAGTGCACTTGAAATTGCACTAAAAAAGGGGAGGTAGTCACTGTAGATCCGAGGGGGACATACAAGGAAAATAAAAACAGCGTTTTAGCTTGCACATGATTGGATGATAAAATCAGTAGAGCTTCCCCTCATTTCAGATTAACAGCGACTGCACTTCCAATGCAATTTCAAGTGCACTTTGCACTTGCTTTCGTAAAAAGCGCAATGTTTTAATGAATGCAGTTAAAGGGCACTGGTCAGGGAAGATGCATGCTGCCAATTCTCTACTAGCTCTTAATTTTATATTTTGCAGCGCCACGGGTAACTACAATTTTGAAGCAATGTTCACATTTTGTACAGGAATACTTCACACTGCTCTTAAACAAGCTGAAGCTTGCGTGAACAGCAAGCGATGACAAAGCATTTGCAGAGCTTTCAGGAACCTTTTTTAACGTCCCATTCCACTCCAGTTTGTAAATGTTAAACAGATCCTAATGGGAATGGCATTTAAGCAAGCGGCTAAAATGCGTCAAGAAGTTCTGAAGCTTGCCTGCCTAAAGTGCCAATCGGCACTCCCATTAGGATCTGTGTTCAACATTTACAAACTGGAGTTGAATGGGACTTTGCAGACATTTTCTCTCGCTTCCTGTGATGGTGACCCCAAGCCTCGAAACAGATCAGAATTAAAGACACATAAATGTAACCCTTCTCCCTTACTAAAAAATAAATAATGTTTGGCTAGCTTTGGGCTTTAAAGCACTTATTCTGCAAATGTATTTCAGATATGCAATGCCTCATCTGGTTGTGTTGAACATACCTTTTTTAAATGTGTCATGTTGCATTTAAAACCTTAAAAATGTTTCACTGTCGGCTAGGATGATTGCTGTTATTAATTATTACTGACTTGATAATTCTTGCCAAAATACGACATATATTTATACTGGCTGAGTTGTTTATTTTTCCTTTCTATAGGAATGTATACAAAATAAAATAAAAAAAAAACACCTTTCCTGTGTCTTGTACATAAAAAGAAATCAAACAGCAGCGGTAGGAAATGTTGATGTAATGTCGGTCTGAGTACAGTACTTTTCCAGGCCAGAGATTGGCTGATGAGAAGTTCAGGTCCCTGAACAGCTGGAGTTCACATTGTATAAAAAGAGGGTATGATCCACCTTGTAATCAGTTCTGCAGGTTGGGAATATTTACAGCAATGACATGATTTAAAGGCAGGAGACTAGAAAAGGATCTTGAAGTAATCGTCTCGATAACTGTATAGCACAAGCATGGGCACCCTGTAGAAACACAATAGCAATAAATAATAATAATTAGGGTGCAGCCAGAAACCCACATTTATTACGGTACAGTAAAACCTTGGTTTGAGAGTCTTCTGCAAGACTAGCAACATTTTTCAATACATTTTGACTTGATACAGGGTATGTATCAAGTATCACTTAGCGGCGCCTCACTCTCTCTCCTCCTCCTTCCCCCCCTTACAGGGTATGGGGGGGGGGGGGAAGGAGGCGGAGAGAGAGTGAGGTGCCTCTAAGTGTAGCAATATGGTTACAGTTAATGAAGGTACAACCTTTAGCAACTCGTATGGTTCATGATTAACCACTTCAGCCCTGGACCATTTGGTTGCTAAAGGACCTGGCCCCTTTTGCGATTCCGCACTGCGTCGCTTTAACTGATAATTACGTGGCTCCCAAACAAAATTGACGTCTTTTGTTCCCCCCCACAAATAGAGCTTTCTTTTGGTGGTATTTATTTGATCACCTCTGCGGTTTTTATTTTTTGCGCTATAATCAAAAAAGAGCGACAATTTTGAAAAGAATGCAATATTTTTTACAGTTTGCTATAATATCCCTCAATCGCAATAAGCATTTATTGATTGGTTTGCGCAAATTATAGTGCCTACAAAATAGGGGATAGATTTATGGCATTTTTATAAAAAAAAATTATCGTGACTGCGGACACTCAACAACACTGTCATTTTTAGAGCGATCAGTGCTATAAAAATGACACGGGCAGTGAAGGGGTGAAGTGTGACCTAAGGGAGTGATTCTTACTTTGTGTGTGTGTGTGGGGGGGGGGGGGGGGGGGCTTGGCGTGTGACATCACTGATCATTGTTCCCTATAACGGGGAGCAGACGATCAGTGACACTCTCACTAGGAAGAACAGGGAGAGGTTTGTTTACACTTGCCTCTCCCTGTTCTTCAGCTCTGTGACCCGAAGCTCACGGCCCCGCCACACAGCTAGGCTCTTAAAGAGGACGTGCTTATGCCCACCCATGCCATTCTGCCGACTTATATCAGCGTTGGGTGGTTAAAAAGGGCACAGCTAAGTATGCAGGAATCGGGGGGGGGGGGTAAAGATGTCCAAAGATCATAGAAAATTCGGCCTGGGCTGACAGCACCCTTTGGAATTTCAGTGCTGCAGGGGTAGAGTTGTCAGCTTAAACAGGAAGTGGGAGCTCACTGTATTTCTGGTAGATCAGGGTTTTTGGACTTGTGGGTTTTTAAAGGCATAAAACATGAAAAAAAATAAGTGCAGTTTCCCAGGACCTACCCAAAAAAAGTCTGATGTCCCCGTCATCTAGTATCTAGGGCAAGTATATTTTTCAGTATACCACATTTTTACATTGGGGTGTTGGGTGTAAAGCAGTGGTCATCAACTCCTGTCCTCAGGGCCCACTAACAGGCCAGGTTTGCAAGATAACTATAAAACATCACAGGTGATATAATTTTCTGCTCAGTGATTGCAGTATTCTAGTCTGCATCTCCCCATGGTAATACATAAAATCTGGCCTGTTAGTGGGCCCTGAGGACAGGGTTCATGACTACTGGTGTAAAGGATAAAGTGGTAATTACATTAAATTTCTAAGCTGCCCCAGGGAATATAGGGGTGTTCAGACATGAATCCAAACACCCTCAGAAATGTTTTGCTAGCATGACTAGTCTGAGGGGACCAGTCTTGTTGAGGCCCATGCAGACTCCTAGAGCACCAGGGGAAAAGCCAAGCAAATTGATGGTGTCCCAACAACCAAGGTACCTACCTGTTCTTCTTTGGAAACACAGGTAACCTACACTATATTATCAAAAGTATTGGAACACCTGCCCTTACATGCACATGGAAATTGATCTGTTGATACCCGCTGAGCCTGTGGATAACGGATCCATCTCTGCTCACTGTGCGGGGAGGGACGCTGATGTCTATTGGAAGATCGGATGAAAATGGACAGCGTGTCCATTTTCATCCCATTACGCTGGACGGATGGCAAACATATATCGCCATCTGTGTGTTTTGAGCAGATCTCATCGGATGGCAAGCGGGGGTCAGCAGACACATCTCTGCCGCTATCCGCCTGTCCATACAAGTCAATGGGTGGCCAGTCAAGATCCTCCTGAAAAACAGACGGGTGGGTCCAACCGGGGTCTATCATGTGAAAGGGACCATCCCAGTCTTAGTCCGTAGGGTTCAGTATTGATTTGGCCCACCCTTTGCAGCTATACCGGTTTCAACTCTTCTGGGAAGTCCACAAGGTTTAGAGGTGTGTCTATGGGAATGTTTGACCATTCTTCCAGAAACAAATTTGTGAGGTCAGGCACTGATATTGGACGAAAAGGCCTGGCCCAGTCTCTGCTCTAATTCATCCTAAAGGTGCTCTATTGGGTTGAGGTCAGGACTCTGTGCAGGCCTGTCAAGTTCCTCCACCCCCAAATGTGCTCATTCATGTCTTTATGGACCTTGCTTTGTGTACTGGTCCAAATCATTTGGTGGAGGGGTATTATGGTGTGGGGGTTGGACTTGGCCCATTAGTTCCAGTGAAGGGAATTCTTAAGGTGTCAGCATATCAAGACAATTTTATGGGAACATTTTGGGGATGGCCCCTTCATGTTCCAACATGACTGCACACCAGTGCACAAACAAGGTCCATAAAGACATGGATGAGCGAGTTTGAGGAGGTGGAACTTGACTGGCCTTCACAAAGTCCTGACCTCAACCCAACAAAACTCGTTTGGGATGAATTAGAGCGAGCCAGGTCTTGTACAACATCAGTGCCTGACCTCACAAATGCTCTTCTGGAAGAATGGTCAAACATTCCCATAGACACACTCCTAAACCTTGTGGACGGCCTTCCCAGAAGAGTTGAAGCTGCAAAGTGTGGGCCAACTCCATATTGAACCCTACGGACTAAGACCCCCCTGGGATGCCATTAAAGTTCATGTGTGTAAACGCAGGTGTACCAATACTTTTGACAACAGTGTAACACCCACTATGTTCAGACACTTCTATCAAGTGAATGATGCTAGCTCAAAACACACATACTTCTTCCCATAGCAGCTTATCTGAACTAAGTAGTATAAATTAGATTTTTTTGCAGTCTGTATAAAAGAAATGTGATTGGCAGAAACTACCCAGAAATGGGTCGCACCGGGCCAATACAATGATTATATATGCTGAAAAGGCCTAACAAAAACATGGTGAATTCACATCTATGCAGTAAAAAATGACAACCCAAAGTCCAGATGTGAACATTGTATTGTGTAGGGTTGAAGGGAATGAAGGTACCATCTAACCTGCGTTTCTAGCACATTAACAGCCCATTTAATATTGAATGAACACAAAAACAGTAATGAATCTCCACTGGCTGCCTGGTAAAAGAAAATGAGTTCTGAGAGAGAATACATGGGCTGGTCCATTAGAGGTTCTGACTTCAGTAGCTGCATTCCTAAAGGATCCTGTACGGTTCAAGTAACTTTTTGATTAACAACCCTTATAAAATAAACTCTGATTGGGACAAATCTTTTATTTGTGTCTGCCACGCTCCCCCTTTCCAGACACTGCAGCCTACAAGCAGGGTTTCAGTAACAAAATCAATGCTAGGTGTGGCCAGATGCTAATTGCCACGCCCCCTGCAATATTTTCCCATCCCACTCTAGTGCAAGCACAGCCATGCAGAGTGACAACTGTGCTCTGAATTTAGGAACAATGCAGCATTGTTGTCACACTATCACAGGAAGCTGCATTAGGTGGACTTTGCTGTCAGGATCAACTGGTATTTGTGGGAATTCACTATCCGAGCACAAAAGGTTACCCTCACTGTACAACACAAAGTAGTATCATTGTTACTAAATACATTCAGAATGTTACACAAGTGTCAGCAAGGGCTTTACCTCTTTTCTATTTTGAATGTGTAAATCTCATCAAAGATCTGCTTTAGATATCTCTGTCTTGGCAGTCTAGATATGAGATCCTTCACTGATGCATTGAACATTTGTTCATCTCCACACTGGAAAGGAAAGGAAACAGATGCAGATTACAGTCTTGGAGAGTAATGTACCATTCCACCTGCAGATGCCCATACATGGGCTGGTAAAGTAGCTTTCATCTGTGTGTTTTTATAAGGAGAAGTGGGGCCAAAGCTCGTTTGGCCCTACTTTTCCTGTGGGGCACAAGAGTGCACTTAGTTCTGCACTCCTGTGTCCTATATTCAGCCGACAACGGGATAAAAGTCTGCTGTTGGCCGACATCACTCAGCTGCTTCAGGCTCTGGAGAGATCCCAACTTGAATGTTGGAATCCACCTAGATGCCTGACTGGCAGCTGGCTTGACCTCTCAGCATGGTGCTGAGAGCCTGAGCCAGCATATCCCACCCCCTGCACATCCTGCTACTTCAGTGAGCACTGGAGGTGCAGAGCTGGAGACTGGCAGTCACTAGTGCTTTGCTCACTGAAGACTGAGCAGTCAGTGGTCTTTGATCACTCAGTTCTTGGTGGGAGACAGATGCCACATCCACCTAGGTGAAAATAAATGTTTGTTTATTAATTCCCATACTTCTCTTTTAACTGTTTGTCTATAGTTCAGCTTTAAAATCTTGTGTTATTAACGTGGTTGTAAAGTCAGTTTTTTTTTTATCTAAATGCATTAAGATAAAAATAGGATTTTTGTACTCACTGTAAAATCCATTTCTCTGAGCTTATGGACGGACACAGCGCCCACCCCTCCTTTGTTTGTACTGCTTGTTTACAAACTGAGGCTGCAGAACAGAGAATGGGGGATGTACCCGGAGGTACTGTGTGGAGTACTTAACATGCTGTTTTTCTGCCTAGTCAATCTCCTAAAAGGGAGGATAATACCCGAAGGTCAATTGCTGCTGTGTCCGTCCATGAATGGAAGAGAAAAGCCTTTTGTCTGCAGCTGTGCCCCTAATGCTTACCTGCAACTCACAGGTGTGCACAGCCTATTGCATTATGGTGTGCACCCCAAAGCTCAAACACACACACACACACACACTACTGATCACTTACGCTGTTCATTCAGAAAGGGAAGGGGGCCAGTAAATTACATATTTACCGGCTCCTTCCCCCACTTATCTTAAAGCATCCCCGCAGCAACAGATGTTGGGAGAGGCTGGAAGCGATGGGGGCAGGATAGTAGGGGAAATCTGTGCTACACAGGGTGATTAGGGTGTGCCTGGGCATGCTGCAACTACAGTCATCACCCGGTATACCCACTTCAGGCAAATGACGTACAGGTATGTACTTTTGCATAAAGTGGTTAAACCCGTGTCTACCAGTACAGTGTTTTTGTAATTATTTTTATTGCAGTATTTAAATTTATGTACAGAATAGAGCCTATTGGGCATACCTGGGTTCGGACGTACAACAGCAGACAAGAAAAAAAAATGCACACAACCAATAAAAAAACTTGGTACGCTCGGACCACCTATGCAGTTTGAAACATACATGTTTGTCCAGTTAAACTTCAAAGTCTAGCCCATTATGAAGATAGTTCCTCTCTCAGACCCTAGTCATCCAGAAATACCAGTACAGTTTTTAAGGTGATTTTTTACCTACTACTTACCTCCAGGGATAATAAACTTTGTATTGTTTCCTTTGGTAGATCTACCTAAAATATGAAAAGGAACATTTTTAGTTTTTTTTTTTAGAAAGTCAATAACTGAATACAACACAACATGGGCATTATCTACCAATATTACATGTGTCCTAGTAATTCACAAACCAATTCCAAACTAAACAAAAAACACTATGGAGTCACAACTTCAGTCCCTGCATGCAAGGGTATCTCTCTACACTGTGTGCCTCAATAGAAACACACATCCCTTTTTGCCTAGGATGGCAAGGCATTCCCCTGTTCCAAGCTAACAGACTGACTGGAGACTGCACTGCCCACTGTTATTACTTTCCTGTGGAGACCAGAGGTTCAGGGAAGCAGCCGAGAACCTGCTCTCTTCTTTTCCCCCGTACAGATGATCGGTTTTCCCGCTGGGAAAACTCAGATGAGAGCTTTTACTCAGGAATCCCGATCGTGTTTTTGCTCCATCTGAGTTTTTTCCCACAGGAAAACGGACAAAAATAGCAGTTTTCGGCTACAGACGGCCGAGTTTACTGACGGGAAAAAGTCAGTTTGGAATCCCGGCGAGAAAAAAAAAAAAGAAGTGGTTCTCTTTTTTCGGTGGGTTTGGCAGTTCTCCTGTCGGAAGAACTGCGAGGGTGCATACACATGACCGGGATTCCCGGCCAAAAGCTCTCTTCGCAGTTTTCCCGTCGGAAAACCCGGTCGTGTGTACGGGGCAAGAGGAAATGTATTCTAAGTTCTGTTGTATGTGAATTACATTGTTCTAAAACACAAGACTTACTGCCAGAATTTCAATCTCTGTATTTCTTTGTTGAAAGTTTGTTATGAAAGTTTGAAGTTTTGAAAGTACCTGTGAATACAAAACCAATATTTTCTTATATTACAAGTAGAAAACTTATCATTGTAATATATACAAAAGTTCTAACATTGCAGTTCATGTAAAGGAAACACTCTGGGAGAAATGTTAAGGCTCCTATTGCCAACCTTCTCCTAAAAAAAGTTAGCTGGCTGCCAATTATGATTCAGCTGCTTCCATAGCTTCCTGAATCTCTGACCTGGTACAGGTATGCAGATTAGGTGTACAGACTTCACTGACTGCATCCTTATTCCAGGCCATTGATAAAGTCCTGACACACCAGGGCAGAGCTGAGAAAGGGGGATTTCTAATTGTTAATAAAAAAAAAAAACCTGCACGGTTATAACAATATATCACTGAATATTCAATGTGTTAAATCTTAATGTATACCCCTGAGCACTCTGTATATAATAGGCGTTCTGCCAGGATCCTGGGTCAGAAGGGTGCTAAGGGGGTTTCAATCTGTTCCCATCACGCTTCTTGAGGGTACAGCATTATATTTGTGTTTGCAAAAAAATAAAATATATTTTTGTACTTGCGTAAAATCTTTCTTAAAATTCATTATGGAACAGAGAGTGCATTCTGAGACAAGAGGGTTATACTGCTGCCCAGAGATTGGACTCTAGCAAACAAAGCGGTTAGCCAGATATTATCCCTCTCACTCCCATCATCTTCCAGTTTTGTGGAAAAGGAGCAGTTGGCATGGATCATAAAGATAGAAGAGAGAACAGTGTCCCTACCCCTGTGAAGGTAGAAGAACGTTTTTTCACATACATAAATACTGGTTTCTTTATCAATCATTAAAGCGGTAGTTCACCCACAATCCCATGATTTTACCATCGAGACAGGCATTGTAGCGCGAGCTACAGTATGCCTGTCCCGATTTTTTTACCCCCGTACTCACTGTGTACTCGTACATTATAGATTTCGGCTCCCGCGGGGAATGGGCGTGCCTATGGAGAGGGAGGATGATTGACGGCTGGCCCTGGCACGTCACTCTCCCCGAAGACAGCCGGAGTAGGTCTCGGCTCTTCACGGCGCCTGCGCACAGGCTATGCGCAGGCGCCGTGAAGAGCCAAGCCTATTTCGGCTATTTCCGGAGAAGCGTGACGCGCCAGAGCCGGCCGTCAATCATCCTCCGTCTCCATAGGCACGCCCATTCCCCGAGGGGAGTCGGTATCTTCGATGTACGAGTAAACGGTGAGTACGGGGATAAAAAAATCGGGACAGGCATACTGTAGCTCGCGCTACAATGCCTGATTTTATGGTAGAAGAAAAATATATGTTTTTTTGGGGGTTTATAGGGTGAACCCCCGCTTTAAGGGGCACAGTGTTAATGTGAGGCAAAAGGGACATCAAAACTGAGGGGTGGGCAACACAGCAAATTAAATGCCAACAAGCCCTCCAAAACAATTGTGGTAGCATGATACTTGGTAGATGCAAAGTATGAGGCTGGGTTCACACCTAAGATGGATCCGTCACACAGCAGGGGGTCCGATGTGTCCTGGTTCACCTTTTTGCAAATTTTGGGCTGAATTCGGACCTGAAAAACGGACCAAAAAAGGCAAGTTTTGCAAAACGCACCAGATCTGCTGCTGCAGAGATATGTGAACCGGCTCCATAGAGAGACAGTCACATTCTCCTGCTAAGTGAATTGGATGTGGGGTAAAATCCCACTAGGGGGATGCTCTGTGAACAAAACAGAGAAAGTACAGGTGTAGTGGACAGACGGAAAGGGAAGTGTAACAAACTAGTGATGTCCACCCATTGTAAGGCTGGGTTCACACCTATGCGAATTGAATTTGCATAGCAGGAGAATGTGACCGACTTCACATTGCAGAGCGCACTGCACAGAAATGCTGTGCGTCTTTGGGTCCATTTCAGGGCCGAATTCAGGCAAGGATTTGTCCCTGAACCAGAGAACAAGAACACACAGCGTTCCTGGGCGATCCGCAGCCGCTTCCAGCGTGAACCAAGCCTTAAAAGGCAAGAATCTGCTGGAAATGTAATATGCTGGAAAAATAGGGATATGCAAATAGGCATCCTATATACCAGGGAGTCCCCAGATGGAGGGAGGCAATGACGAACACCGGCCAATCTAGAAAACTACAAGAAGCTCTCTGGCTCTAAAGCAAAGGCTTGATTGAAGTAAAAAATACATTTTAATAAAACAAAAAAAAGTGTAGTGAAAAGGGTTTTCTTCATTCAGAAGAGAAGTTGTCCATTTCCCTAGGACACTAGCAATAAATTGCAGCATGATGGGAGTGAAAGGGGTTATATTGGGATAACAAGCTTTGCTATTGTCCAATCTCCTATAGGCAGCAGTATAACCCTCTCGTCTCCCAATGAACCCACTGTGTCCTGATTAACGACAATGAAAACAGCATTAGATTGATGTCATCCAGTGTGGATATAAAATGTTCACATTTAGGCCCCTTTCACACTAGGGCAGGAGGTGCGCTGACGGTATAGTGGCGCTATACCGTCGGAATTGCGGCGGTATTCGGCCGCTAGCTGTGCGGTTTTAGCGCCCACTAGCGGCCGAAAAAGGGTTAATACCGCCGGCAATGCAAGAGGCTCATTGCCGGCGGTATTATCGCGGTTTCCCATTGCTGTCAATGGTAAGGAGCAGTGGAGGAGCAGTAAACACACCGCTCCAAAGATGCTGCTAGCAGGACTTTTGGAGTGGTCCTGCTAGCTGAGCGGTCTTGCTAGCGCACCGCTTCAGTGTGAAAGCCCTCGGGCTTTGGCACTGAGACTGCAGGGCAGGAGTTTTTTAGGTGGTATTTAGGCGCTATTTTTAGAGCTAAAACGCCTGAAAAACTCCTCAGTGTGAAAGGGGCCCAAGTTGGTCTTAATAATCACTGCTTATTAAACAACTCTGTACACACCATTTTAAACAGGACTCCATGCAGAAAGCAGACTGACATCAGATTTTGGGAACTCTAATAAAGACGATTGTCATTTACATGCTATGGACTACTGCACACCTCTCTGCTCTTTGCATTGTTTCTAAATTAGCCCAATTCATTAATCTTACCACCCACTGTGAAAAAAAATCGCTGAAAACAAGCCATCAAATCTGCATACTGGAAACAATATAAATATGAAAACAACATATGCTCATGTAGTTCAATCCATCTGTCTTGTCACAGCAAATACAGGCTTATATTATATAGCTAGCCATTATTTGGGAGGTGGCCCCTCCCTGAAAATGTTGCATAAAATATGTTACATTGCAATTATACAGAAATAAAGCAAAAGTTTCTACAGTATTTTGTTTAAAAAAAAAAAAAAAATCTGCCTTAGACAGAGCTGTGACTACCTGGGCTTCAAAACGGCGTTTTACGCTGGCAGATAACTTTTCTGGAGCGATGACACTGACAGGCGGCACTATGGTACTGCTGTGCTGCTCAAACTGACCTGTCAGATAAAAGAAAGTATAGCCTGAGATGACGCAAAGTATAGAACAGGGCTGTCTCCTGACGGAGCCCCTCACACAATAGGGATGAACAAAGACACATTCACATCAGATGTACAATATAACTGCAGGATCATTTATAAAACATACGCTTAACGCCATAAAGTTTGCTTTGCACAGTAATTACCCCATATTGTGTTACAGATTTCTTCTATTAAAACTGTATATTAAAAACGCCAAGTGTTTGTTGCTCCAATTAAACCAAGGTTTCTGGGCATCCAGTATTGTCAAATTTTACCAAGAATTTACGTAAATAAATATGAATGTACGAATTACCAATAATTGTGGTCAGGATCTACCTGACAAGTATATCTGCCATACAGCTTTTATCATTGCTGACCTCTTTAAAAATTGCTAGTTGCCTACTTGAAGTCACTGACATGAACAAGTAAACAGATTGGAAAACTCCATATCTGCATACTTATTCCGAGTCACTCACCCAAAGCAGCGAGGAAAACGAAACAACATTTTATGATGAAGATCGTTGGATTAAAACTATCATTTATAGCACTCCATTTTTTTGATCCATCGCCGCTCAATTGTCGATTTCCTATCAAAAAGATAACTTTTATTCAGGTCTCTTGGTATTTTCCATATTGCTTGTGGGCATGTGAAGCCCACAAGCACTATCTTCGGGGATACGGTGATGCTGAGCGACCAGCATGCACCGCCCGTACTCGCACATGCCCAGTGTGTGGTTAAGCTCGCAGTGCCGTAAACTTCAGACGTTGCCACACAACGGGCGTCGTCGTCGGAAGTGTGCCCCCCGTTGTGATGGCAACGAACATAAGCAAAGCAATAGAAGGAAGATAGCACATTCCAGGGATTGTGCCCCTTTCGGTTTTAAAATGGCGCAATGCTGAGCGGCGGCGATACACACTGACTCCTGGAAACTATGACATAAAGCTCCCAGGAGACAGTGTGTTGCCGGGAAATGGCATAATTACCCGCGGGTGTGAGGAGGAGGAAGTGAAATCGATCAGCTTAGAAACAAGGTAAGCTGACAAAAAAAAAAAAAAGATCAATGAGTGAATGATTGGCATTAATAGATTGAATAAGAAAAAGTAAAAAAAGTGGGTGGACCTCCGCTTTAAAGGATGAGAGGTCAACAATGGCAGCCTTCATGTTTTTTTTAATATGTTTTTTATAAAGTAAAAATGAACCCTCAAATTTTAAAAAGTAATGGAGTCAGGCCACAAATACAGTAATAAATATGCTTCTTATTTTAAACTCACCCTTCCTAACTCTGCCCTATTCAACATTGTTTTGGCTCTCTGAGCAGCACCGTTGGTTGGAGGCGTGTCCAGGAGTTGGTGATCTGAATATTCAGAGTGCTGCATTGTGTGTGTGTGTTTGTGGTGGTTTGACTGTCCTATATAATACCAACACCAAGGTATTTTAATCTTTGCTACAACATTTTGTTTATAAAAAAAAAAAAAAAGAAGCATTCCTATTCTGTATGCAGCCTTATAGTAATATATTAGGATACTTCAATTGGGTTTTAATTTCACTAATAATACGTCAATCTATTCACCCTTAGATTCAAGTGCACTTCATAAATTTGTACATATGAAGGGAAAAGGGGGTTCCCTGCTGATGCTGCTTATTGCAGCTGAAACAAGGTCAATTGCAGTTGATTTTCTGGCCTGTTTAATAATTCCAAGACTGCACTCAGACATAAGAATTCCAAATCAATGATGAAGTGTTCGTTTCATCATGTTTGTGGGTACAGTAAAACCTTGGATTGCGAGCATTATTTGTTCCAGACACATGCTTGTAATCCAAAGCACTTGTATATCAAAGTGAATTTCCCCATAAGAAATAATGGATTTGTTCCACAACCATTTATTCATAGGTCCTTCAGTTTATGGTTTCTATAAAAAGATTCTAACAATGTGATTAGGTTGTGTAATCATAAAATGTCCATCCACAAATAGAAGCTTCTACAAGGGGATTAGAACCAAAATCCAGCAGCAGCTACAGAGTATAAAAGAGAAGAGAGGCGCCTCTAAGTGTAGCAATAAGTTGCTAAATGTTGTACCTTCATTAAATGTAACCATATTGCTACACTTAAAGGATCACTAAAGACATTGTTTTTTAAATAACAAACATGTTATTCTTACCTCCACTGTGCAGTTTGTTTTGCACAGAGTGGCCCCGACCTGGTCTTCTGGGGTCCCTCGGCAGCTGTCTCGGCTCAACACCTTTGCGCGAGCTTGCAGGCGTGCTCCCGTGATACAGCCGGCGGACATAGCCGCTCACTGTATCACTCGGCCCCGCCCCCCGGCGCACTGCATCATTGGATGTGATTGACAGCAGCGCAAGCCAATGGCTGCGCTGCTTTCAAATCAACCAATGAATGAGCCGGAAAGATGGCCGAGAAGCCTGCTCGTTCACAGCACGGGACTTTCGAGGGGTCAGGTAAGTAATCTGGGGGGCCGCTAATACTGGGATGTTTTTTTCACCTTAGTGCACAGAATGCATTAAGGTGAAAAAAACATTTACCTTTACAACCCCTTTAAGAGGCGCCTCTCTTCTCTTTTATACTCAGTTGTGACATGACACTACTTGTATATCAAGACATCGCTTGTATATCAAGTCAAACTTTATTAAAAAATGTTGCTTTTCTTGCAAAACGCTCTCAAACTAAGTTAATCTCAAACCAAGGTTTTACTTGTATTTTACACCTTGTGTTCCAGCTGCCAGAGTCAAATCGTTAAACGGAGTTGATTTTGTGACTAAAAGAGGAAACGGACGCACAATATGGGACATGATGCATAAGTAACGAGGACCTGAAACTATACCACGCAACCTTTGTACTACCTTCATACTCTATGTTCCTTCTCCCAGTTCTACACTTCTTGTGTTGAAGTCCCGCATATAACCAAGGTCACATGGTTTAAAACAATCAACAATCCACAAATGACGCCAACTGGCATGTGACACTCCCATATCGCAAATCAGATTTGTATTCAATTGGCCTGAACAGAGAGCTATTGTCGTGATTTGAGACTGTGGGTCAGGACCCCTCATTTAACATGTTGTAGAGAGGCAAGCCTACATCACAATAAAAGCAAGCCATGTGTAAGCAGCAGTGATTGTGTACTTACTCTGTGAGCTGGAGAAAGAGCCCTTTACGTTCTGACCAGACAGGGTGTCCAACGCTTCTCTAAAAACAAAGAAGGAAATAATGGCTCACAAATACTGCACCCGAAGTTCCCTTATGCTTGTGATGCTAAATCCGTAAAAAAAATTCTGGCTTACAATTTCAAAATGCAAAGATTGTTCCCTTGCCATAAAACTCTTTGGGAAGTCTAGATCCTCAAATAATCTCTGGGGGTCTGATAGCTTCCTCCCAAGGCCCCTAATTAAGGAGATCCCCGTGGGACAGTTTTTAAGAGCGCAAATACCGTATTTGCCGGTGTATAAGGCTACCCCTTAATTTTACAGTTTTTTTTAAGATTTTTTGCCTGTACTCACTGTATAAGACGACCCCCCTTCCTAGGCTTAATATTTCTTCCTTCTGGAGCCATATCTTTCTTCATTCTTGCTGGAGCTGGAGCCGGAGCCATATTCTTCTTACTTCTTGCTGGAGCCAATCACGGCGAGCGATGTATTCTATTAATGAATACAAAGCCTGCTTGGATTGGCAGAGGCTGTAACATCATCATCTTACGCCTCTCTGACTCTCAAAGCCAATTCAGGCAGGTTCTGTATTCATTTGAATACATCGCTCACTGGGATTGGCTAAACGGTATATACTGTATGTAGCCGAAGCTACATACAGTATTACCGCACATCCAGCAGGCATCCAAGAAGCTGACCCGGCGTTTAAGACGACCCCTGCTTTTTGGCCAGTTTTTTTAAGTGTAAAAGGTAGTCTTATACGCCAGCAAATACAGTAAATTGTACCTTACCTGATGATTTTGAACAGAAGGCTTCTACCCTTAAGGAGATATTTTTGAGGAGGGGGTACAAACAAACAAACAGTTATCTAAAGCCAGGGCTTTTTTTTTCAGCGGGAACGCGGGGGAACACAGTTCCGGCACCTCTAGCACTGAATGTATGTGATGTCAAGAGTGCTGGGTTGTGCTACAGTGTCTATTGCTGCCGGGGGATATAGTGTTGCTGGAATGGATGTATTTCTGCAAGGGGAGGATCTATTGTTGCTCAGGAGGTATATTTTTGCTGACAGGGCATCTATTGTTGCTGGGTTGGGTCTTATGTTCCTGGGAGAGTCAGTTGTTGCCTGGAGGGATCTACTGTTGAGGGAGAATTCTATTGTAGCTGACTGCTGGATGGTCTATCGATACTGTCTGTGGGGAGATCTTTTGTTGCTGCTGGGGGTCTATTGTTGCTAGGAGGCGTTTATTTTGTTGAGGGTGGTCTATTGTTGTCAAGGAACTATTGTTGCTGGGGGTCTGTTTTTGGCTGTAGGGGATCTATTTTACTGCTTTTCTTGTTATCATTAACAAATTAAAAGGGGGAATACTGGGAGGTGGGTAGGGGGTGGGACCAAGGAACGGTGCTAGGAGGTAGGTAGTGGTGAAGACAGGGTAACTCCAAAAGGGAGAGTTCCTGAACCTATTATCTGAGAAAAAAGCCCTGTCTAAAGCCTATATGAGGGGCAGGGAAAGTAGCTGGGAGGACCTGTTATATGGTCGGCAATAAGTTCAGGATAATCGGACACATCTTTGCATACAGTATGCTACATCTTCCCAAGATATTTTAAACATATGCCAAACGTATTGGCATTTGTTTGCTGATGACAAGCAGCTAAAGGAATTTGTTCAAAAATAAAAAAAACTGCAGTTATTTATCTCAGGGCCTGGTCCTTAAAGGACTGGCCTGTACACAGTTTGATAAGGACAAATGAGAAACTGGACAGGTTACAGTTGGTGTATCCAAATGTGGGAAGTGTGATAACTGCCCTTTTGTAATAGAGGGCAATGTTTTGACCCCCATTGCCAAGGCGGCTACTCAGATGTTTTGGGAACATTACTTGTGGTCTAAATCCTGACCTGTGTGTGCGGGGCTTTCTATAATGGGAAGACGCATGGTCAGAAAATGACTTCATGATATACAATACAAACATCTAATGCCCCCGATGCCTAGACATTTTGTCTTGAAATATGATGGTAAAATTGATGGATTTAAGATTTGGGTGGTGGAGAGGGCAGTCCCTGATATCATGCGAAAAGATGAATACGGTAGAAAAAATAAAATTTCGGTAAAAGCCCTATAAAAGTAGATATTTTTACAGAAGTCCATCACGATGATCCAATAACATCACTGGCCTGGATCAAGTAAGCAGACCCGAGGTTCTAACCTCTGAGATCAGCTGGGCGGGTTCAACTGTCACCACATAAGGCAAGAAAATGACTGGTGATTAAAGTTTCTGTACATCATTTGTGGGTGGTTTGAGGTTTTATTACATGGCACTGGTCAAACATCAGGAGCCAGTAGTTTTCGCAGTGATCAGTGTAATTACATTGGAGATGTTCTCCGTTTCAACTACACTTGTCTAATTTCCAAGAGAAAGACCGATGAAACCTGACGGAAGCCAATCAGGTTTCATCTTTCTCTTAGGGAGAAGAAAATTGGATGTATTGTTATGGATAACAATCTCCCTTCACCGCCTTCCCTTGTCTTTATTTCCTGAAAAAGAGAACAATATTTATCACACCTGTTATTTCTCTCATCCAGCACTTTGATCCTCAGCTTCTGCAAAAGATAATCAACCAGATCTGACTCCAAAATTCTCTTCTCGCTCTGCCTTTCCTTTTCAAACGCCTTCAGCTGTTCAAACAGAAACAAAGTGGGTGGATTAATAATGATGTGTATTTAAAGTGGCTTTTATGAGGACAGCTGCTATAGATGAATCATTCCAGGAGACATTTTCTGTGTATCTGGCTTCAATTTTCCAAACTTCATAGAGGAACTAGTCCAAGGCTATTACATGATCCTTGCACATACATAGGACATACCTAGAACTATCTGGGATGGGCAGATATACCAACTTGGCTGGCAAAATGCAGATGGAAGCTTATTTTCTAACATTAAGAAAAAGAGTAAATGAGCCATGCATTCTCAATTGTGCAAAATCTTTCTATATAGATACTGGGATTCAATGTTATCATAATGGCTAATGTCCATCATATCTGATAGATAGATCTATCTATGTACTGACACAATGAGACTCCAGCCATTTCTCCTTTTACCCAGCTCCTCTGGCTGTTTACAGGACTCACAAACCTGCCCTTTATTAAGTGCAATACTTGTAACTATGTGTTTTTGAATAAATAATATGCACTATAGCAATCAGTTCTTTTTTTATGTTTAAGATTAGGGATCGGCTGATATCGTTTTTTGGTGCCGATACCGATATTTCGGCCACCTCTCCTGCCAATATTTTGTACATTTACAAAAGAAAAGAAGTGTACACCGTCATTTAATTTAGTTTATCACTGTTATTGCTGTCACAATGAATGTAAACATCCCTTGTGACAGTAATAGGCAGCGACAGGTACTTTTTATGGAGGGATCGAAGGTCTATAAGACCTCTAACCCCTCCTCTGTACTTCAAAGTAGTCAAAAACATCAAGATTAGCATTTCAGAATACTTTAAAAAAATAAAAATGGCGCATTTAAGATGCCAGTAATCCGGGAAGTGATGTCATGACATTGCTTCAGGATTGAAGAACGAAGCATCGGCTGGGACGGGAGAGCACGGGCAGGCAGAAGGTGGCAGTGGGGGGACGTCCCTTCCCGATGCTTGTAATAACAGCTGAGCGGCTGCTCTGAGCCACATTGTTTGTTATTACAATAAAGCCGTCCGTACGCTCTAAAGAACGGTACTGGGGTAATGAATGCAGCTGCATGTATCACCCTGATAAAACCACTAGAAGCAATATTGGTCAGGTTTTTAGACCGATACTTCTAAAAAAGTGAATATCGACCGCACCGATAATCGGTCGATCCCTTTTTTAAGATCCTATGAATATACCATTATATCAAGTGGGTACTTGCGGTAGATACTGTTCAGTGACAGAGGGGAGACACACAGAAGACAGCACTATACAACTCTATGAGGGCTCACAAACTAGTTCAGGAAGGGATTAGTATACCCTAAAATGTACATTAACACTTTCCCATCTACATGCTAGTAAGGCAAGACAGCAATTTGTCTAAACCTAAAATGTATATATTTTTTTCAACACTATCTTTACGCACACTTTCACACTATCGGCCTGCTCAGATCCGCCTGTGGATCCGAGCAGGCCACCCATTGACATGGGCAGGCGGATGTCAGAGAAGATGTGTCCGTTGACACCCGCCTGCCATCCGATCCGACAAGATCTGCTCGCCATCCGTCGGCCGATCTTCTCATAGAGATCAGCGGGTCTCTGACAGGTCTGTCCCTACACATTGAGCAGAGATGGACCGGTCACCCGCCCGCTCAGCGGGGATCAACGGATCCACCCCGTGAAAGGGGCCTTAAGGGGGTTGTAAAGGTTCATGTTGTTTTACCTTAATGCATCCTATGCATTACGGTAAAAAAACACCTGGCAGTGACGGTTTTACTTACCTGAGCCAGTTCACCTGCTGTGCCCGTCCCCCGACATCCTCTTCTCCACGGAGTCTGGCCGTTGATTGGATAGATTGATAGCAGCTCAGCCATTGGCTCGCACTGCTGTCAATCACATCCAATGACACGGCAGGTCGGGGGGCGGGGCCGCAAGCTAACCCCCTTGGGAGAGCGCTTCCCATGAAGGGGATTAGCTCTTGCGGGGAGGAGCCGAGACAGCCGCCGAGGGACCCCAGAAGACGAGGATCGGGGCCACTCTGTGCAAAATGAACTGCACAGTGGAGGTAAGTATAACACGTTTGTCATTTTTAAAAAACAAAGCCATACAACCACTTTAATGCCAAGACCTTCAAATTAGATCTACACATCTACCAGCTGTACAACACAAAAGAAGATAGAATGCAGATAACATCACAAAAATGTACAGAAATGTAAGGTAGGCTTTTCAGCAAAGACTTGTCCATATGAGGACCCTCCTTGATCTTTTGTGTTTTTAGTTCTTATTAATATTATCCTTCTAATATTCATGATGCTTGAAGGATTGGTGAGAACCCACTTGTGGGTTGTGATTTTTACACATCCCTCAAATTTACCTTGACGTGATTTCCTTCTTTGTCTGAGACAATGGCAGCATGTGTGATTCCAGATATCCTGCAATGCTCCTGCAGCTCATCCTGTGACTAAGACAGAAATGCATTTTTAGGAACCAAGTAAAATTATAGATCATTGAGAGAACCTTGTTAAATAAAGTAAAAGTTCCTACCAAAGCATAAAATTCTGCAATATCAGCAGAATCTGACTGAGTGCCTTCATCGGGCAATCTTAGGCCCCGTACACACGGTCGGACAAAACCGATGAGAATGGTCCGACGGACCGTTTTCATCGGTTCACCTCTATAGTGGCCGTACGGCCTGATATGTGTACACACCGTCAGTCCAAAATCCGATCGGGTCAGAACGTGGTGACGTCAAACACACAACGTGCTGAATAAAACGAAGTTCAATGCTTCCAAGCACGCGTCGACTTGATTCTGAGCATGCGCGGGTTTTGAACCGATGCTTTTCTGTACTAGCCATCGGTTTGGTCCGATCGGGCAGCGGTCCATCGGTTCGGTTTTGAAGCATGTTTTAAAATTTTGGACCGAAGGAAAACAGACCGATAGCCTATACACACAGTCGGTTTGGTCCGATGAAAATGAACTTTGGTTCATTCTCATCAGGACCAAACCGACCGTGTGTACGGGGCCTTAGGCATCCTACAGATTTGAGGCCATCACTTCCTCATTGGATTCAAGGAGGGTTTTTCTTTTTTTTTTTAACTCAAGAAGCACTGTGACATCAGCAGACACATTCGCTGACCCTGAGGTTGTCAACAAACATGCACTTCAGCCAAAACAAGAGCACGTGTTTATGAAAAGTCTACAGGTAGTCATGCTGCTCCAACACCACCACTCCACAGACCACACAATTTCATTAACCCTTATATAATAAAAGTACACGCTACTAGTAAATACATACTACAGCATTATTGTTATTAACTACTGTTCTCGTGTCTTTGTATGCATGTAAATTCCATATTAATGTCACTAGAGACAGAAGGAAATTTTGAACAATTATATTATATTTCATTGGCAGACATTGTTTTATATGATTATTGTGAAGAAAATAGACTTTATTCTGGATTTTCTCATAGGTTCTGTTTGTTTTTTAAGAACCCCTGGACCGATCTGGGTGAAATTTGGATATGTTGGTCCCCCAGATCGGAGCTATCAGGGGGATATGTAATTGTAGGGGTACCTTGTGTGGAAAGGGGTGTTCCAACTTTTGGGAAACTTGGGGTGCTCTCTGCCTGGAGATAATTGGTTTATTCCTTAACTGATCTCAATATCTCCCAGGCAGAGCTTGCTGTGATAATATCGTCTGCGGTGTCATGTAAATGAACTTTTGTCTGTCTCCTAAGAGGTCTATCGTTAGTAAAACCATTGTATGATGTGGTGGGAGGAGATTGTCATTGTTCATCCAATTACGTCAAGTATTCCCTTTTGCTGTATATAAGAACCTGCCCCTCATTAAAGATATTCTAGATCTGGACACCCTTCATGAAGTCTTGGCTCATGTTTGGGGGGGAATATTCTAACTATTCGGAAGAATCATCTTGGAAACTGCATTCATCTCCACTATCCCTCTACCTCCTATGGTAGCGATAATCCCTTATGCCCGGCAATTGAGGATGGAAAGAAGGCCGCAGTACCTTACCCACTGCAGGTCTTAACAATTATATGTACAGAGAAATTATATTTTTACATAATGAAGTTATATAACAAGACAAGCCAAAACAATGCCATGATTGTAGCTAGTTCGCCTTGTTGTAGCACAGGGGTTGTAGGGTTTAAATTCCCACTGTACAGTGCTGGGCTTTGCACAGGTTTCTTTCACATGCTCCTTTTTCCTCTTGTAATAAAGAAACATGCATGAATTTGGTAGAAACATTAGGTGGTGAGCTCCATCAAGATAGAGCCTATACGATTGGTGCGGTGTATATATACATAATATGTTAGCGCTGCATAAATACAAGGAATCACAAAAAGCCATTTGAACCCTTTCACACAGGGACATTTTTCAGGCGCTGTTGGGCTAAAAATGGCGCCTGTAAAACGGCTCCCCTGCAGTCTGTGTGAAACCCCTCAGGCTTTCACACTGAGGCGAAGTGCTGGCAGGATGTTAAAAAAAACTCCAGAAAGCAGCATCTTTGGAGTGGTGAAGGAGCGGTGTATACAGTGCTCCTGCCCATTAAAATAAATGGGCAGCACGGCCAAACAGCCACTGCAGCGGCGCTTTGCGGATGGTTTTAACCCTTTTTCGGCCGATAGCGGGGGTGAAAAGCGCCCCGCTAGCGGCCGAATACCTCCGCAAGAACTACAGTAAAGCAGCACTAAAAATAGCAGTGCTTTACCACCAACGCCTCGGTGTGAAAGGGCTCTTACTGCAAAAGTTAAGGATCAGTCAGCCAAGCTGTGCATCATTAACAAAATATACACTGAATCTTTTTTCCTACTAGTTTACATGGTAATGAACTAGCAATAATATTATAACATTTATGGGCAGAATCTTTTCAGTTCTCAGTTATTTTTAGGAAGTGAAAGCAGACATTGTACTTACCTCTGACCAGTCATACATTATTTCAGCTGTAATGCCCGCGGCCCAAAGCTTCTGAATGATGCCAGTTGCCCTGCTTACAGACATCTGTCCGGCACTTACAACAAGCAAATCACAACTGCTGACCTTAGATGAAGAAAAAGAATTGTACACCCATATGAAATTTGTAAAATTAGAAACTGTAATACAAGAATTTTAGCAATTTAAAATGTATGTTTTGGAATGCAGTGTAGTTGCAAAGTTTCAGCTGAAGTAGTTGTAAAGCCTCTGCAGGTGCTATATATACACAGACAGGAATGTAGTAGCACACAGTTTTTCTAAATCCACCTAAAAAAAAAAATCATAACTGCTTTCTATAAAGGTTTTTTTCCCCTCTGCACAGCATCACGGATCAGCTGATGGGTTGACTACCTGTACTGTACTAGTGTCACATCCATGACGTATACCTGCTAGTACTAACATTTATATGTCAACAGAACACAAGCAAAGAATCAAGCCCAGGTACATCACTCCCCTATCTCTAGCAGACTTTTGTCGTTTTAATAAACAGTGCAGTGCTCAGTGTGGGCTTGGCTCCAAAACAGACTTGCACAGTGTCCTGTTCCTCTGAACGAGAAGACGCGGGATGCAAACTGACCACACTAACGTAGATCAGCTTCTGTCCTTAGCGTGGTCACTTTACGACAAGGAAGAAACGGGTTTGGCAGGACCGGGTATTCTAAGTAAATTAATAAAGATTATTAGAATGTCAGGTTTCTGTAATGAGACAAAGATAAATTATTTCAGAACTTTTCCACCTTTAATGTGACCTATAAACTGTACAAACTGAAATCGTTTAGGTGGAGGGAAGTAAAAATAAAAAAACAATAATAATATGGTTGCATAAGTGTACACACCCTTAAACTAATACTTTGTTGAAGCACCTCTTGATTTTATTACAACACTCAATCTTTTTGGGTATGAGTTTATCAGCACAGCACATCTTGACTTGGCAATCATTGCCCACTCTTCTTTACAAAAACACTCCAAATCTGTCAGATTGCGTGGGCATCTCCTGTGCACAGCCCTCTTCAGATCACCCCACAGATTTTCAATTGGATTTAAGTCAGGGCTCTGGCTGGGCCAAAAACGTTAATCTTCTTCTGGTGAAGCCATTGCTTTGTTGATTTTGATGTATGCTTTGGGTCGTTGTCATACTGAAAGATGACGTTCCTCTTCATGTTCAGCTTTCTACCAGAAGCCTGAAGGTTTTGTGCCAATATTGACTGGTATTAGGAACTGTTCATAATTCCCTCTACCTTGACTAAGGCCTCTGTTCCAGCTGAAAAAAAAAACAGCCCCAAAGCATGATGCTGCCACCAGCATGCCTCACTGTGGGTATGGTGTTCTTTTGGGGATGTGCAGTGTCGTCTTTGTGCCAAACCTATCTTTTGGAATTATGGCCAAAAAGTTCAACCATGGTTTCATCAGACCAGAACACATTTTACACATTCTTTTGGGAGACTTCAGATGTGTATTTGCAAAACTTTGCCAGGCTTGGATGTTTTTCTTTGTAAGAAATGGCTTCCGTCTTCCCACTGTAACCCCATAGCCCAAACATATGAAGAATACAGGAGATTGTTGTCACATGTACCATACAGCCAGTACTTGCCAGATATTCCTGCAGCTCCTTTAATGTTGCTGTAGGCCTCTTGGCAGCCTCCCTTTGTAGTTTACTTCTTGTCTTTTGATCAATTTTGGAGGGACGTCCAGTTCTTGGTAATGTCACTGTTGTGCCATATTTTCTCCACTAGATGATGACGGTCTTCACTGTGTTCCATGGTATATCTAATGCCTTGAAAATTCTTTTGTACTCTTCTCCTGACCGATGTCTTTTAACAATGAGATCCCTCTGATGCTTTGAAAGGTCTCTGCGGACCATGGCCCATGCTGTAGGATGCGACTAGGAAAATGTCAGCAAAGACCTACTAGAACAGCTAAACTTTAGTAGGGGCTAATCAGAGGCACTTTAAATTATGGCAGGTGTCTACTGACTCCTATTTAACATGAGTTTTATAGCCCCAGTTATAAGAGGGTGTGCACACTTATGCAACCACATTATTATTTTCTTACTTTACCCCCCCCCCCCCCCCCAAAGATTTCAGTTTGTTTTTCAATTGAGTTGTACAGTTTATAGGTCACATTACCAATTCAGCCCCGGAAGATTTGGCTGCTCAATGACCGGGCCATTTTTTGCGATACGGCACTGCATCGTTTTAACTGAAAATTGCACGGTCGCGCTTTCAATACAAATAGAGCTTTCTTTTGGTGGAATGTGATCACCTCTGCGGTTTTTATTTTTTGCGCTATAAACAAAAAAATAAAACGTTTTATACCTATTTATGGTTTCCTATCAGTGCCTCGAAAGTCCCAACCAACACCCTCCTGACCTATGAATATTTGTGCTAATTGGCCTCAAGCAGCCTTTAGTTAGTATTCAATAGGTCTCACTTTCTACAAAAAAAAAAAAAAACGTACATTTTGAAAAAAACAATATCTTTTACTTTTTGCTATAGTAAATATCCCATTTAAAAAAAAAAAAAAAAAGAATAATAAATTTTCCTCAGTTTAGGCTAATATGTATTCGTCTACATATTTTTGCGAAAATCGCAAGAAGCGTATATTGATTGGTTTGCACAAAAGTTATAGCACCTACAAACTATGGAAAAGATTTATGGCATTTATATGGCCTTTTTTATAATTTTTAGTTTTTTTTACTAGTAGTGGCGGAGATCTGCGATTAATTTAGAAAGCCAAGTAAGATATGCACAGAATAAGAAAAAAAGGCTACAATATCGTCAATCAGCCAGACTTACATTTTCCTCAGCATTGGACAGAGCAGCTGAGATCTTGTCTATAGCAATACTAACACCAACTGCACAGGGTAGAATGGCAGATCCAGTCTGAGGCCCACGAAATTGGGAAATCTAAAAGAGGATAAAATATATAAGCATTTTAGAAGTTGCAATAATTGAACACTCCAGCACAACGTCAAGCATCAATCAAATCTGGCCACACAATAGCTATAAATTTCCTGAACTAGCAGACTTTCTACAACTGGAAACGCTTCAAACCCTTTGTCAATCCATTAAAACAGAAAAAGATCGTTTACACAAGTGTTGCCCATTAAAGAGCGATCAAAGTGGATCATGCATACTTTCCAGGAGCCCAATTTGATCACAGCAATCACATAGAGGAGCTGAAAGTCTACAACAGGGGTGCCCAACCTTTTGAAGAGCGAGGGCCACTGAAGCAACTTGTTAAACGGCCGCGGGCCTAAATAAGTGGAATGGGAGGATGACAGGTCTGTGTCCACGCTGCATATGCTGAACAGACATTGACACAGCCCACACAACTATTTGGGCCCTCCAATTCAATCTGCCCAGACGAAATGGGACGGATCCCCTTCAGTTTTTTTTTTTTTTTAAGCTGTTGATGGCCCAGGCAGAGTGCATTTGGTAACAATTGTGTGGAGTTAATTATATTCAACGTGGCACACCCTGTCAGATTTGAGCAGCGCAGTAATAGCTTCAAGGGTGGTGAATGGCTAAACCACCTATATCTTTGGGGAGCTGAAAATGCCAAATGCTGGCCTGACCCTTCTTCCAAATAAGGTCCCTAAATAACGAGTCTATCCTATGAAACCATTATCCACACAGGGGAATTAGAGAGTTTAAATAAAAGCTTGTGGCATCTACATTTTTTTTTAAGCTGCAGCAGCCAATAACAGAAGGAGGAAGCCGACACCATACTTCATAGTTTTCCTAAAAACCTGCCAGTAGCAGAAACTGATTAGTTTATTGTAAGCTATGGAAAGAATAGAGAACGGTCACCATTTTTTTTTTGTTTTGCTGTCTGGGTCTCCATTGGGGGTTGAGTATGTTGATAATGATTAATATTATGTAAATTATGCAAATATTTCTGTTATTTATGCAAATAAAAACCAGTAGGAATGTGTGTTCAGCTTTATTCTATAAATGACACTGTTCCTCTTTTCCTAAACACTGGCAAGTCAGTGAAGAGTAAACACATGATAATAAGCACATGCTCTTATGATGTGCTCCGTGTCACCTTGTAAAGACAAGGGATTATTTGCTCACCAGCTGTACTCACTGCCCAGTCCCCCGCATCTCTCCATTACACAACACGTACCAGATGGTCATATCTCCCCCCAGCTGCCAGGATTTCAGGGATGGTCCTCTGCCGGCGTTTGATGAATGCCACAAATTGAAATACAATCCCACTGTGCTGCTGCATCTTGTACACCAGGCCGAAATTTACCACCACCTAAAGAAAACAGACACAAATGTTGGAGGAGCAGAACATAACTAAATGAATGTAGCAATTACTGCTACATAAATTCCAGCTGGTGGTAAAACAAAATGATATACTATTATACTATCTAAATAATGATTTGCTTAAAAAAAAAGCTTTCATAGGCTAAAGCAGGGGTAGGCAACCTTAAAGAGGTGGCAATCTACCTGAACAACATGGGAGAAGTCAAAGATCACTGGGCATAGTATCGCATCACCCCTAATTTAAACCTCTAACTGTCGTACTTACCGTGTCACAATTGCGTGCATTGCTCGGCAATCATGGTTTTAAATCAGGTGGCGTGGTGCACTTTCTGAAAGCGGACCAAAAGTCATGCATTCAGAAAGGTCACCAAACCCGCAGGATATAATTGAAGTCTATGGCAAAGCACAGCAATACTGCAGGAAAGCTGCAAGTACACTGCACTGCACCTGTGGTACAGGTAAAAATCAGTGTGAAAGCAGCCATATATTATTATGCCCAGTGTATTGCTTCACACTGATCTGAAGATCTTGGTACAGGAGCCAGCACTACAGAGGAGACATCGGCTTATGTGGCTCCTGCTCCCTACTACAGTTCCAACTTTACAAGTAGTCCCTCTGCATTGCACTCTGTTTGATGCTCTGGGATGGAGGGTCATCAAGCCCAGACCACGATCGACCAGAAGGGATGGACTGGCCATTGGGACTACAGGGAGTTTCCCGGTGGGCCGATGGCTAAGTGGGCCGGCTTTAGTGACAGCTGGCCGCCGCCCCCCTCCGCTCCTCTGTCTCTCTATCCCTGCAGCGCTCACCTCCTCTCCGTCCCCGCAGTGCTCACCTGGGGGAGGGGGGAACAGAGAAGCAGGGGGAGGACCAGAGGAGCAGGGAGCATGGGGGGGGGGACCAGAAGGAGCACAGGGGAGGGGACAGACAGCTGACTCAACAGCTATGGCCTGGGAGTTTCTCACTTCTGCCTAATAATTCACCCCATGGAGTCAGCGCCTCCTGGCCCTTTAAGGGGTTTCAGATGCCAGGAGGCGTGGTCTATGATCATGTGACCGATGTGATTGTCATGCTCCACAATGCTCTGGGTCAATAGCCCAGAACTAGAGAATGCAGATAAGTAGCTCTGGTTTTATCTACTGCAAATGTGTTCTGAGTCAGTGACTAAGAAATGGATTGAAGTAAAAAAATCAGTAAGAAAATTAGTCAACCAGGTCAGCAATAGCACTTCTGATGAGACAGAAAGTGAAGAGTAATTCAAAATGTTATTGTTTTCATGAAAGCAAGAGAAGATGGGTAAACTTCCAATAGGGACAAATGTTCTGGGGTGACAATTATCCAAGAGGAAAATTCCCCTAATTCTGTGACGATTTCATCTTATTTCCTATTCCATCTTCAAGACAGAGAGTGAAGGAATATCCCCCCCCAGCAGAACACAGATATAAAAAAAATAACTTCATAGAGGAATTTAACCATTCCCTACTCTATCCAAAATAAAAAATAAAAAGTTGGCTTCTAAATTCTCAACCGATTGTAACTGAGCTTATTCAATAATCCCAACGCCAAGAAACCTGGAGCTTACATGCGGCTGAGGTCTCTGTCCCCATGAGGCAGAGCTAGATATCTGAGCAGACAAGCACCATTCTAGGTATTAATCTTTGCTTCCATGTGGCCAAAGAATTTAGATGGCCTCTCGTCCACTCAAGTTGGGCTTAGACAAAATAAAGCTAAATACTAGAAGGGCGGGCATTTTTTTCATAAGACCATATATAGTTCTCATAATTTAAGCATTTGTATACGCTCAAATTTTCTCAAAAAAAATAAAAGAAGGATACACATTGTCCTTCCTCTAGTACAAATTAGTAAAGGAATGCTATGATAGGATGCTTTTGAAACTAGACGCTACTGTACATGTTCATAACATTTCCTAGTTTCAGCAGATTCTCACCTGAGACTTAATGCCCAGCCTCTTAACTAATCCAATGATCTCCTCTAGGTCCTTCAGGCCTTGCTTTGCCAGGACGCCAACCACCGATTTCTGCTTTGTCAGAGAAGCCATACTTGCCGCCAGCTCATGGAGCTCTCCTTTCTGCTCAATAAACTTATAAAGTCGATTCAGCTGGAACTGAAAGAAATAAACATAAATAAATAAATAGCTGGACAACAGAACAAGTCAAGCTACAGTTTTACATTATGCAGAAGCTTTTTTTTTTTATTTCTATGGTCCAACGTAATGCACAACAACACTTTGAACAGTGGTCCTGTCACTAGGCTAAGGTGCGAGAACCTTAGAGCTGCCTTCTGAACTTCACACTCTGGTTCCATATAAGCGCTGTTGACTCAGTGCCAAGGTATCTGTACCTCTGCTGTGCTCATTATGAGGGGTTCCCACTATCTTTGTGCTGTGCTGAGTTCCTGGGTTTGTACACCTGCTGTGCTCATTATGAGGGATTCCCACCATCCCTGTGCTGTGCTGAGTACCCAGGTCTGTACACCTGCTGTGCCCTGCTTCCTCCTTCCCCCAGCACAGCACATTGCCACCATAACATCGCGCATCGCCCCAGCACACCGCATTGCCCCCAGCATATTGCATCACATTGCCCCCAGCACATCACATTGAATGGCAGTTGGCACTGGCTGGTGTCACTGATTGGTGTCACTGGAAGATGGCACTGGCTGGTGTCACTGGTTGGCACTGGCTGGTGTCACTGATTGGTGTCACTGGCAGATGGCACTGGCAGATGGCACTGGCTGGTGTCACTGGCAGATGGCACTGGCTGGTGTCACTGGTTGGCACTGGCTAAACTTGAAGAGGAGATATGGACAGCCGCACACCAGAAGAACCTTAAAAAGGTAGCCTTTAATGGTAAAAGGAAAGAAGCACTACAAAGCACAGCAAGCAGTGGGGTATATACTGCCGCGTTTCGCACTAGGGTTCCGTGCTTAGTCATAGCTAAAAACAAAATGAAATACATTCCAATATATAAACCCATCTAAAAACATCACATGGCCCGTCCCTGCCTGTGATAGGCCATCGCTAATTGTGTGTAGTCAGTCAATGGACTGACGGCGATGATAATCCAATGCAGGAGTGGGCCAAATAAATGAAAGTGCCACATACACACACATTTAACAAATCAAATTGAATCAAATAATGATAAAAGTAAAAATGCATGAAAATGAGACTTAACCCCTTCCATACAGGGCATTTTCACCCCCTTCCTGCCTAGACCAATTTTTAGTTTTCAGCGCTGTTGCACTTTGAATGACAATTGCGTGGTCATGCAACACTGTACCCAAACTAAATCTTTATGTTTTTTTCCCACAAATAGAGCTTTCGTTTGGTGGTATTTGATCATCTCTGCGGTTTTTATTTTTTGCGCTATAAACAAAAGAAGAGCGACAATTTTTAAAAAAAACACAATATTTTTTACTTTTTTATTTAATAAATATCACAATAAAAAAAGAAAAAAAAAATTCTCAGTTTAGGCCGATACGTATTCTTCTACATATTTTTGGTAAAAAAAAAAAAAATCGCAATAATCATATATTGATTGGTTTGTGCAAAAGTTATAGCGTCTACAAAATAGGTAATAGATTTATGGCATTTTTATTAATTTTTTTACTAGTATTGGCGGCGATTTGCGATTTTTTACTGTGACCGTGACATTGCGGCGAACACATCGGACACTTTTGACACGTTTTTGGGACCATTCACATTTATACAGTGATTGGTGCTATAAATATGCATTGATTACTGTGTAAATGTGACTGGCAGGGAAGGGGTAAACCACTAGGAGGCGTTGAAGGGGTTAATATGTTCCCTAAGGTGTGTTCTAACTGTAGAAGGGAGGGGGACTCTCAAGGGGAGGAGACCGATGTGTGTTCCTCTGTACTGGGAACACACATTGGTCTCCTCACCGCTGAGAGGTGGTGGATCTGTGTGTTTGCACACACAGATTCACACTCCTGCCGTGATTACCGACAATCGCGGGCACCACGATTGCCGCCGGGCACCCGCGCCGGGTCACGAGCGCTGCCGCGCGCCCTAGATCGCCGGGAATACAGGACGTCATATGACGTCCACCCGGATCGGCGAGGGGTTCCTGCCGCTGTCATTTCACAATGACGCGGTATGGAAGTGGTTAAATAAAATCTAATAAAACTAATATACATACATAAAATCAATATAAGTGTAAACGAACGAAAGAGTGTCATCATGACACAAATCGGTGGTGGATCAAACATTATTATGTATGTATGTATGCATATTCAAATCCGCCTTCTGAAACTTTGTAACAAAGTCAATTTGTGTCACATGTATATATGTGACCATGGTAAAAATGAGTTTGAAAGTGAAGGTGTATGTAAAGGAACATTTGACGTGTAAAAGACACAAAGCAGATGTGATGCGAATGAGGAGAGATAAAAGAACAATGAGAAAAAATTATTGTAATAAAGCCCAGGTGTGTGGGTGTGACAATAATAATGGTGTATATGAGTACATACTTATGAAGGGGCTCAAGTGGTGAATAGTAAGTGAAAAGAAATTGTTTTATATGTACATCTATAGTTCATTTATCTGTTTACTAGAAAAAGTAAAGTCACAAAGTATAAACAATAAAGTGGCAATATATGTGTGTCTAAATAAGTGTAGATGACTAATATGTATGTATATAGATGTAAAAAAAGGAATATACAATGAAAAAATGAAAAAAAATAAACAAAAAACTGAAATTTTAGGATATACATCCCATGATGTCTATTTCCTGCTGTTCGTATTTCACTTCCCACTGTTCACTCTTTATCGTAAAAATTAGATGCAACGATCGAATGAAAAATTAGAAAAATTTCCTAAAATGTAAAAAAATTATGGGGCAGATCCACAAAAGAAGTTCCCGCGTCGTATCTTTGTTTTGTATCTACAAAACAAGATACGACGGCATCTGGGATCGATCCGACAGGCGTACGTCTTAGTACGCTGTCTGATCTTAGATGCATTTTTTCCGCCGGCCGCTAGGTGGCGTTTCCGTCGAATTCCGCGTTGAGTATGCAAATTAGCTAGTTACGGCGATCCACGAACGTACGTCCGGCCAGCGCATTTTTTTACGTTGTTTGCTTTTTCCGGCGTATAGTTAAAGCTGCTTTATGGTGGCGTACTCAACGTTAAGTATGGGCGTCGTTCCTGAGTCGAAATTTGAATTTTTTACGTCGTTTGCGCAAGTCGTTCACGAATAGGGATTTGCGTAGAATGACGTCACCGTCGGAAGCATTGGCTTGTTCCGGTTTCATTTCGAGCATGCGCACTGGGATACCCCCACAGAAAAAACGTTGTTTGCGTCGGGTCACGACGTATTTACATAAAACACACCCCCATCACAGCCATTTGAATTCCGCGGCCTTACGCCGCCAAAGATACACTGCGCCGCCGTACACTGCGGCGACGTAGTGTATCTTAGATACGCTGCGCCCGGCGGAGAGAAGCGCTGAGGTACGTGGATCTGCCTATATATATATATATATATATATATATTAAAATGTTGGCACTGGCTGGTGTCACTGGCAATTTCACACTGAGCCGTTTTCTCCCATTCAGTTACACTATATGTAACTGAATGCAGAGACTAGCTGTGAGAAGTGATGTCGGGGGTGGGCGGGCGTGGGCTGTTTAAGAAAGTGGGTGGAGCCACATACACGTAGCGGCCCGCCCAGATTCCATCCCATTGGTTGGTGTTTGATAGCTGCTGTCCTCTGGGTCCCGCCCACCCCGTGTCCCACCCACCCCTACATCACGCTGAAATCTCTCAGCTCCTCTCTCTGCATTCAGCATGACTATTGCATCCTGGGATTGATGACAAACATCTCCCAGGAGGCATTGCAGAGAGGCGATAAGGTGCTCAGCCGCGGCCACATAATACAGTGAGGAGCAGATAAAACTGAGTTTAAAAATATATTTTATATATATGCCAATTCGTTTTAAGCCCCCAGAGCAGCTTGGGATGCAGAGGACTTAAAAAAGTGGGTGGAACTCCACTTTAAAGGGGGTAAAACATGAGAAAATGTGCATGCTTTGACAATATGTACTGCACATTTGTTTTGTCCTCAAACACTAATATCATTTTTCAATTCATATTTACTTACATTGTTCTGAGAGAGAGAAAGGTTGCAGAACTTGGCCTCTACTTCTCTTTTAGTAAGTTTTTCAATCTAGAAAGAAAAAAAAAATGTTAGGTTAACATAAGGTGAACAGTTCAACAGCGCTGAATCAAAACTCATGGGAGTGCAGATTATGAAGTACCAGATGAAGAATGACTACTAGCACTAGCGTTAAAAAGCACAAATTTACAAACGTGAATAAATGGCATGTTATTTTGCATGACAATCGCTACTTTGAGATTTTGCAATCATTGTGTATAAGAAAAGTAAATAATGATCGTAAATAACTTGAAGTGAATAATGTCTATTGTATGAAGCTCAGTAACATCGGGGAACCATGAGCACTTACCATAGCATCATAAAGAATATTGTACACTTGGATGAGCTTATCTTCTGGCACACCACAGTGGAGGAGAATGGCTTTCAATAAGGAAGTGTGATTTAAATGAATACTGTAATTTCTTTCCTGGAATAAAATATAAAAAGAGCTGTTAGAACCGTCACACAGTAATGCATGCTTCCCAAAAGCACCAAAGCGTGCTTTACCAGTGGTTATGAGAAAGCATTTAAAAGACAACAGATTCAAGTTTTACTGATGTATTAGGCACACTGGGAACACTGAGTAATGCAACAGGGTACCCTGCAAAGTGATGACACTATACTAGTTTATACACAATCTAGACAGCCATGTTATGGTAGAAAGTTATGGTTACACATTAGCTCCTGGTTGCAAAGTTCATGGACAAGCCTGATAAAATACCTTCAAAATGTAGTTACTGGGCCACAGAGACCTGTGGATTTAATGAGTCAGTCCGCTTATGGATATTGCAGTCCTAAGTAGAGTCCGGTGGATTGTGCCACCCCCTATCTTCTCACATGGCCCCCGATGCAAGTTTTTGATTGGGCCTCTCTTGTGCCAGCATTGTAGCTTATTTCTGCAGAGCAGGCTAAGCAAAAGTGCTGGAAACTGATATTGTATGGAAGACATAGAAATTCCTGATAAATTACATGGATTTTAATTTTTCTGTATGATTTTAGCTGCAACCTCCAATGCAAGAGTGTGCCTTTAGGAAGCCCTTCAAAGTACAACCCTCACCCAGGGTGATCTATGCGATCACAATATCAACAAAGTTGTTATGAATTACGGCAATTCATTCATAACAGCTGTGTTTGGCCCACAGCTATCACATGGTA
The DNA here is from genome assembly GCF_905171775.1 of Rana temporaria. Taxonomy (NCBI): domain Eukaryota; kingdom Metazoa; phylum Chordata; class Amphibia; order Anura; family Ranidae; genus Rana; species Rana temporaria. The sequence goes on from NC_053501.1 coordinate 46,220,978, forward strand.
CCTGGGCCAATCATAGCACCTTGTACTATGTGATAAGCTGTAGCCAATCACAGGTCACTAGTGAATTGTGATCACATCCGTCATGAATGGTTAACCCATTCTCGACAGTTGAAAACTTTTCTGTTACAATATTCATTGTAACAACAAAATGTAAAAAAAAAATATCACACCCCTGAGTAGTACAGTTTATTTTTTTTTTAAACTTGAATAAAAAATATATTTATTTTTTTAATATACCGTCACAAGTCAGTGTCCCTAATCACCGCCACACCAGTCATATGATGATGCTGTATTGCACTGGTGACAGTATGTAAAAAATAAAAATAAAATTGTGAAAAAAGTAAATCTTATTCAATTTCTTAATTTTCCCCAAAATTTGGACAAAAAAAATTACAACTTCCAAAAGCTCACATGCTTCTCACTAAATGCCTTCGACTGTCTAATTTCCAAAAAGGGGTTATTTAGGGGCAATATGAACTTTGCCCCCTTCCTGCCCAGGCCAATTTTCAGCTGTCTGATTTTAAATGACAATTGTACAGTCATGCAACACTGTACCCAAACAAAATGTTTATCATTTTGTTTCCACAAATAGTTCTTTCTTTTGGTGGTATTTGATCAGCAAAAAAAAAAAAAAAGACTGAAAATGTATAAAAAAAAAAAGTTTGTTTTTGTTATAACATTTTGTAAAATAAGTAAGTTTTCTGCTTCACTGGTGGGCACCGATGAGGCTGCACTGACAGGCACTGATGATGAAGCACAAATATGCAGCACTGATGGGCACCGATAGATGGCACTGATGGGCAGCACTGAGGAGGAGGCACTTTTATTTTCTCCTAAAAATTGAACTCATCCTTTAAGGGCCTCGAGAAATGCTATAGGCAATCATTACATCAGAATTGATCAATTTTACTATACCATGTCCTATAGTTTGTAGACGCTATAAAAATTTCACACAAACCAATTAATATAAACTTTTTGGTAAAAAAAAAGAAAACAGAATGCATTTTGGCCTAAATTTATGTCGAAATGTGATTTTATTGGATATGTTTTATGACAAAGTAGAAAATATTGTTTGTTTTTTCCCTAAAATTGTTTGTCGTATTTCATTTATATTGCAAAAAATAAAAAAACCCAGTGGTAATCAAAACACCACTAAAAGAAAGCTCCATTTGTAGCACAGTGCTGAATAGCAAACAAATGGCCTGGTTATGAAGGGGGTAAAACCTTCCAGAGGTCAAATGGCTAAAAATACCATTGGATTCTTCCAAAAAACACTGTGGTGTGAAAAAAAGTTTTATAAATTCATGCAGTTCTGCTATCCATCATGCCAGTATGCTTTCCTGCACACAGGCAATTTAAAAAACATCTAACAAACATTATTCTACATACAGCAATCCACCACAGCCTTCATCATCAAAGTGCATATTGCATGGAAAGCAAAGCATTTGATATGTACTGGGAAAGTCCCAATGACGTCAATGAGAGGTGGTCAGTCGTAGAATTAATCCCACCGAGTATTAATGCTTTACAGATTCTAATAAATGTTAAAGAAACATAGAATATAGAAACAGAATATCATAAATAATCCTTGAAGTATACAATTAATTGGATATGTAAAAGAATTCTATGTCAGCTGTTTCAGATGAACTTCAAAGAGGAAAGTTAAGATCAATATAACAGAAGCGCCAAGATTTTAAAGAAATGCTGTTATTACAAAGGTATAATGAATTTCGCCAGCTTGTCGTCATGTTGTTGCTTAAATCAGACCTTTCCCCCTCCTTGTAAACATGTACCTGTAAAGAAAAGATGGTTAGACTTTATACTTACCTTACCCCCACCTTACGCCTGCGGCACCTAGGTAAGTGTGATGTTATGCTTCTTCTGAGAAGATCGTGGGGAATACAGGGCACCCAAGACTTGCTAAGATTCTCATTGGGATAGACCTAGTCTGCATTCCTCGAGGATCTTCCTAGATCAGGGATAAGCAATTAGCGGACCTCCAGCTGTTGCAGAACTACAAGTCCCATGAGGCATAGCAAGTCTCTGACAGCAAAAAGCATGACACCCAAAGGCAAAGGATGATGGGATTTGTAGTTTTGGAACAGCTGGAGGTCCGCTAATTGCATATCTCTGTCCTAGATGATTGGTGAAGTCACACCCCGTAGGCAGAAGATGGAGGTAAAGGAAGTATAAATCTAACCTTTTTCTTTGCAGCTTTCCTTTGCACATTCCAACAGCATGATTTTTACAGAGGTATGAGGCTACATGTTATACCCCTTACATTGTACCCCTTGCATTGTACTTCAAGCCCTCATGGGTGTTTTCACTCAATGTTATTTGCTACTCCCATTGTGAGAACCATACCTGTAACACTGGGAATTCCTGAATTATCTCATATATTGTGTAGATAGTCTCCGCAGTAGGCAAGTAGCTATTCACAGATGAGGTAATAACATCAAACGCACATTCAGTGAGTTCCTTTGGGTGACAGCGGTTCAATTTCCGTGGCCTAAATACTCTCTCAATACAGTACCTGATGTCATAGAAAAGATAAAACGCTTAGCATTAAAATGGCTTGAATATTAGACTTTTCTCCCAACTCATAAGAATCGGAAAAAAAAAAATATATATATTCAGGTTCGATACATGTGTTCTTTGAAATCCAGGACTGGCACTTTGGATTTTCACATTCTAAAGCTGCCATGTAAGTAATGGTATATATAGACTGCCATCTAAGTTTAATCACCGTGTTACATTAACATGCTGGCGCTATTGTCATCATACACATTCTAAGCTGTATAAAATGTATCATTTTGTCTGCATTATTCACATCATGTCACTGTTTATTGTAGAATGCTCTGAATTGAGTGTGTTTGATAAGCTGCCAACAGAGATATAAAAAAGGAATGTTTATGAAGACCTGACATAAATCTGGAATCAAGCAGTCTCATTTATTGAGGGACACAGAGGGGTTGATTTACTAAATCTGAAGAGTGCAAAATCTGGAGCTGAAACCAATCAGCTTTCATTTTTTTTTTGGTCAAAGCTTAAAGCTCCATTCACACGAGGCGGACTCCGTTCCTACGGAGTCCGCCTGCTCCCGCCAGCTCAGCGGGAGATCAGTCCGCAGATCTCCGCTGAGCCGACGGATGACAAGCTCCTCTCTGCTCACTGAGCTTCCTTCTTAACCAAGGTAGTTTATGCTTTTCACCTCAACCAGGAATTTTTTTATTCCTTTCATTTGTACATCTCCAGTTCACCAAAATGAAATTTCCCTCCACTCTCTAGATGTGGTTTGGACTGCTCTCAGCCACTGCTTCATTCAGGAGAACTAATCCCCTTTTTTGTAATCTCAGATGGACCACTTCAGGGAGCACCGGCCTCTTGTTTCATTTGTAGGTGACTCAGAGAGACCATTATTCACCCCTTCCTGTCAAGGTGCATGCTATTAGATCTGAGTGCTTCTTGGGCTTCAGGATCAGGGATCGGTTTCCGAGATCTGCATAGCTGCCACCTGGTCTTCTGCAGTGGCCTCATCTGATGCCAGCTTCGGCTATAAAGTCCTTAAGATGGCTTCTTGAACTACAGGCATTCCCCAGTTCTGTATTTCCCAATTAGGGAATTATGCGTTTATAAAAAAAAAAACTACTTTAAGAGCTGCAAACGCTAGCAGGTGGTAAGAAAATGTGTGATAACAGGGTAAAAGCTATGTTTCCCATTACTGGTTCAACTTGTAATAGACCTGCCTCCTTTATATTCACACAGACATATTGAAGTTTAGTCATTTATTTTGGTAAAACCACTTAAGCATTTATGTTATTTTGTTACCTTTTAACGTTAGTTACATTACTTCTCGCAACATATCTTGCAAAAGGAATCTACAAGAAATTAAAAATATTATTAGTAACCAGTGGAGGCTGGTGCTCAATTTTCTTGTGGGGGGGGCAGCCTCCCCAGCCAGAAACCCCCCCCCCCAGCCAAACAACCTCCCCCAATGCTCGCTCGACTGCTGCTTCCCCCCCCCCCCCCCTCTGCCACTGCATCACTCGCCTGTGGGTTCCCAGGCCCCCCTCCAGCCCCTGCACTTACCCCGTCCATGTCGCGGCTTCCCCCCCTGTGTCTCCTCCCGGTCAATCAGGACTTAGGACCCGCGGCTAATCGGATCTCAGGACTAGCTTCCTGATTGGCCGAGAGGAGAAGCAGGAGGACGAAAGCGAACATTAATTCACCTCTGACTTTAAGTTTGTGCTTCTAAAAAAAAAAAAAAAAACAATGGAATACAATGCGCCCTGTATGTAGATTAGGGGCTGGACGCATGGATTTAGGGGGGGGGGGGGACGGCACCCATGCGTCCTGCATGAGCGGCCGCCAGGGTTAGTAACAGATAATTCCGTATCCAAACACTAAACCAAAAATGTGTTGTAATGCCGAATACCAGTCTGTAGATGTGTTGTCTGCATTTGTTTTCTTTTTTTAGGCTTTTTTTTTTTCAGTTCTTTTCACCTGGCAATTCTGCAATTACACACTTCGGGCCAGATCCACAAACTAATTACGCCGGCGTATCTATGGATACGCTGCGTAATTTTTAAAAAGCCCCGTCGTATCTGTGTTTTGTATCCACAAAACAAGATACGACTGAATCTGGGCTTGATCCGACAGGCGTACGTCTTAGTACGCCGTCGGATCGTAGGTGCATATTTACGCTGGCCGCTAGGTGGCGTTTCCGTCAAATTCCGCGTCGAGTATGCAAATTAGCTAGATACGGCGATCCACGAACGTACGTCCGGCGCATTTTTTTTACGTCGTTTGCGTTTGCCTTTTTCCGGCGTATAGTTACCCCTGCTATGTGAGGCGTATCCTATGTTAAGTATGGCCGTCGTTCCCGCGTCGAATTTTGAAAATGTTACGTCGTTTGCATAAGTCGTTCGCGAATATGGCTTTGCGTAGAATGACGTCACCGTCGTAAGCATTGGCTTGTTCCGGTTTAATTTCGAGCACTACACTACACTAAGCCGCCGTAACTTACGGCGGGAATTCTTTGAGGATACAAAAAAAAAAAAGAAGTAAGTTACGGCGGCGTAGTGTATCTGAGATACACTACGCCGGACGGAGAGAAGCGCCGCGCTTCGTGGATCTGGCCCCTCCTGTCTCCCACATGTCTATCCTTTTTTCTCCACTATATTTATGGAGGGAGCTATGGTTGTCACACAGTTAGGACTTCAAAAATGTCTGCATTTGTTAATATTCATTGCATGGCAGATTGATGGGTCTAGTAATTTACACAAGAACGATAAGGTCCTTTGTGTTTTCTTCTAAGCTCACTGGAAAGGGACAAGGACACTGTATTACTGCCAAGGTCAACAGGTATTTTCTGTACTTGCTGAAAGGACTGGCAAATAGATACATTTTTTTTTTTAGGTTTAGATCTGCTTTAAAGGGTCTCAAAGCAGTAAGACAAGGTAATGAACAAAAAGGTAGCCCATGGCAACTAATCAGCAACCAACTTTCATTCTTACGGTACAAAACCAATGAAAGGTAAAATATGGATAGTTCTTTTGGTTAAGGATGACTCCTGACAATTTTTTCTGGCCAGTATCCATTCACCAAAAGGTGGCAGCATAACCCATGTAGTAATGGCTATTAACACTTTTGTGTCCTGTAGCCTCCCTCTCACCCCCTGTGACACCTGGTGGGGGATCCTCTCCCAGCACACGCTGTTACTATTTAAAGTCCTGTCTGCCACCACGGCAGATGATTTGAACGGGCGCTGGTGAGCACTTTAGTAGTTCATTGCTTCTTCCTTGTAAAATTCCAATAAGGTACTAAATGGTTCTGTTTAAAAAAAAAAATGTGTTTATGGAAAAAGCCAACTATTTGTTACTTAAAGGGTCACTAAAGGAAAAAATGTTTTTTGCTGAAATGACTGTTTACAGGGTATAGAGACATAAAAGTTAACTGATTCCTTTTAAAAATGATTAACAATAGATTAAATTCTATCATATAATGTGCCTCTAGTTTCACTTTCGGTTTTAAACTGGTTTCATGTTTATGTGAAGTAAAGAGACCCACAGAACAAAAACAAAATAATCCAGGGCAGTGTTTTGTTTTTAAAATGAATCTGATTCTGGTTCTGAGGAGTTTTAGACACACAGCTTAGACCACAGTGAGAAGCTCCCATGAGTTTTTTCATAAGGAGCCAGACAAGCAGGAAGTGTGGAGATCACAGCAGAATTACAGCTACTTCAAAGCAAAAACGAACAATGAGGACATGAAACCAAGACTGCAGTAAGGTAAAGGAAGCTATTTAGCTAAAAAAAAAAATTCCTTTAGTGATCCTTTAATGCTTTTTCACATTACTTTAAAGCACTTTTTCCATTTTTACTCTAATGAAATTGTTAAAGTTGAGTTTCCATCCCCAAATTTTTTTTTTTCATTATTGTGCTCATTAGATCTAATAAAAAAAAATGTTTTTTTACTCATCTGGAAATGCCTGTTGCTATGCGGTCCCACGAAATCTGCATTTGGAATCACCTAGGATTCTGACATCATCTCCCTCTAATGCTCCTGGGAAATGTGTGTCATCATTTCCCAGGATGCAGTGCGCTACCCAATTATCACTCCCCATCCAAGACTTTCAGGAAGTGCTTGTGGGCTTCACAATGCCCACAAGCAAAATGACAATGGTGTGGACATAGTTTTATAAACGATCTTTTTTGAATAACTATGCGGAGCGGCGGCGGATTGTAAAATAGTAAGTGACCGGATTTATATTATAAAAACGCATGATGACATACATTTAAAAAATGCTAATTGTGGTTGGAACCCCGCTTTAAGGTTCTTGTTTTCCAGCAATCCAAAACACCAAGTCATAGATCGGTTTACTATATTAACAACCATAGCACCTACCCTGAGATTATAAGGAAGCATTACTAGCATGCCACTGTGGTCCATAAAACAGGCCAATTCACCACTTTCAGATGCCATTTTGCTCCGAGGCATTAACAAAGGTGTATGTAGCTTCACTGCACCTAAAAAGAAACCCAGTTAAAAATACTTGGATCACAGGGACAGCAGATCTGAAGCAAGTTTTATTTTAAAACAAAGGTTTATACAAGCATAGAGCGGAAGATAGGAACACTATCTTAGAAGAGTCACTTTTTTTTTTTCGCTTTCTAACTGCCAGTTCTTGTGATTTGTGTGCCCAAATATCTCCCAAGTTCCAGTGTGGTCACCAAAATAATAATTATACCAACAAGGTCACAGGCAGCAGCCATTGGCAACTAGCTTTGAATGTGCAACCTCTTGATCTTTTACTTCCTTCTCTACTTGGCATGTCAATTACCCAGAGAAAATATATGCATATCAGTTGTTCCAACATTTCACTGGTCAGCCCCAGAGCCTGCACCTTCAACAACAAAGCCACAATGACAGCATCTTTTTCTAGATCCTGCCATTGTAACAATATTATAAATAAAAAAAAAACTCTTGTGTAGAAGATATCCTGGACCATAGGTGATACTGCGATATCGTTTTCTCCTTACTCCTGTACACTATAGGCCAACGCATGCAGTGATATCTGATCAGTTCCTTTGACTATGGACAACAAGCTATATAAGGGGACTGTCACAGTATCTGCCAATGACAAGGGTACTTATAATTTGTTTCCAGCTATAGATACACATCTTGCTTTGGAAGACCAAATTGTGAACACCAAACAGATAATCAATATCAATTTATCCTTGCTTAAAACTTACCGTGTCTTTTAAACACTCTACAGACCGTCTCACACACATGATGATGAATTCTAGCTGAACGGGCAGAGAAACTACCCTAAAAAAATAAAGACGATGAAATATGATAAACATATTTAAAATATGTTGGAAGACAAGAAAGTTTAAAGTGGTTGTAAACTCTTAAAAAAAAAAAACCTACAAGACAAAAGCATAATGAGCTAGTATGCCGATCACTTGGGCACATGCAGACACAGGTAGATTTCTCCTAAACTGTGCAGGTTTAGGAGATATCCAGGGTAGCTACAGGTAAGCCTTAATATAGGTTTACCTGTAGCATAAAGTTGTTATAATGGGTTTACAACCACTTTAAAGTGGTTGTAAACTCCATTCATGAAATCTGACCTGGGCGCATATATCTGTAGTGTTTACTTTATCTCTCTTCAAAGCCCTAAGTACCGTGTCTTTCTGCTGTTCCGTTCCTCTGTTATCAGCATAATAACGTCTGACAAGTTCTCCAACACACAAGATAAAAGCACCTGGAAATTGGTGTTGGGGAATGAACATAGAGATAGATAAGCAGAGAGCTGGTCTACTCATAATACAGCTCTGCAAGTATCTTCGTTTCTCTGCCTATGTGGAGGAGGGAGGGGAGGGGGGTGTGACAGAAGATATACACTTATGTAGGGAGATATGTTTAATCTCTGTGTATCATCTGAGGCTGTTCACTTCACCGGGTATAGGGGAGGGTTTACATCCATTTTAAGATACACTCAGCTCAAACAAGAATCAAAATTTAAAACCCAACTGTAGTTTATGCAAAAATATTTAAAAAATAAAATCAAGGGGCTCAAAATAATAAGGCTTTACTGTTTGCCAACTTTGTAAAGCTGCCCAGAAGAAAACTCCTTCGCTCCACTAAATGCTTTAGATAACTGTAGCGGGACTTATGCTCTAACGCGTAGAAGACAACATTGGAAGAGAGGGTGCAAACATGTCTCCCTCTATTGTCTTATGGATTTACTGGTACCACATCCTTTACACACCCGACCCTGGGACATACTTGACGGTACACCTACCACAAGTGGCCTTAAACATATTTACCCTCACCGCTGGAATCCCTCAAATTGGTTTCCTCCAGCGCTGTGCCTGGCGGTTCCTCTCTGGTCCCTGCCTACTATAAGTTAGGTCCTAGGGCCCTAAAGTTTTGACGAAGCTACCACGAGTAGCGAAACTAGTAGAGATCCTGATCTATACGACCCCCTCCGCCTCAATCGCTGCCCGCTGACTAGGGCTTGTATACCATCTCTATGATGTGTTGGCTGGTCGTATAATCTATCTGTTTTACACTATCACTGTTGTAATTTTAAAATATTGTGTACTCCTTAATCCCCTTATGTTATGTTTATTTTTTAATAAATTGAACTTTTTTACCTTTACCATACTCTTCTGTATAACTGATTTATCTAAGTACCGATACAGTCCACCAGCCCCCATCCACTCCCCTTGGCTTCTTTGGGTCTCTGGGGTCCCAACGAACCCTATCTTTATTCAAATTATGTTAGGATGATGGTACTTTAATGTCATGTTATTTTTTTCTACTGAGAGGTCTTCATATAAATCATCTTTTTGAATTAGCTTTCCAACACACTTACTATTTAACCCGGGCATAGATGGTTCGAATCTCAGTCGTTTCTGCAGGAATCGGCCAAGATTCAAACCATATACAGGCAGGCTCAATGTCCCCAAGTTGATGGATTTTACATGCGATTATTGCTAGTGTTTGTTATGGCCGCTAGCAATAATCACTGTGTTCTCCCGGTGGGGACAGCTTCCCCTGCCCGAAAAACACAATGGCGCTGCGTGAGCGATTCCCCCATCAACACAGTCAGTGTGGTTGCAGGAAAGAAAGTCGCTCCGTCTATGGTCGGCCTTAGTCAGAGTTACAGGTAGCCAATCAGCAGAAACTGTGAGCTTAAAGAAAAGAAACCTGACACTTTTTGTGGGCAAAGCAAAGGTTCACTTTAAAGTGATTGTAAACATTTTTTTTAAACAAAATGGTTTATACTTACCTGCTCAATACAATGGTTTTGCACAGATCAGTCCTGAGCCTCCTTTTCTTAGGTCCTCCGCCAGTGCTCCTGGCTTCTCCTCTTCTTGGTGTGCCCCTATAACAAGCCATTTGTTATGGGGGCACATCTGCGGGCTCACTCCAAGATGCACCGGCTGCGTCCATAGACACAGACAGAGCGTCCCGGCCTCACCCCTGGCTTTCTCGTCACAGGATTTGACTGACAGCAGCGGGAGGCAACGGTCCTTACTGCTTCAAACTGTCCTGTGAGAGCGGGGAGATAAGACCAAGCTGTTGCAGATGGGCAACGCTTGATATAGTGAGGACAGGTAAAAATAGGGGGGCGGTGTTGATGGGCATACTACTGCCTAAACATTTTTTATGTTGTAACCTAATGCAGGGAACGTATGAATGTATTAAGATAAAGATGTTTAGGCATTAGAACCACTAAGGGCATTCTATTGGACTGGATGCAACTGGACGGTGCTAAACCATGAAGTCAAGACCGTAGTAACAAAGTGAAATTCAATTGGGGAGTTAGACAGGAGGGTTGCCTGGATACTTTGTGATGATTGCTCATAAGCAGAAACTTAGGAGTTTAAAATTACCAACAAGTTCACTTTAAGTAAATAGGTATACCTTAAATATATCACTGTCATAGGTGTAGTCCATTGCAGGTGATATGCGTTGGGAAAATATTTGGCTCATCATTGTGCGGTAGGCCTTTCCATCTATATTGGCCAATGTATGGTGAAGCACTTCGTGAAGTTCAGACTCTTCTAACTGAGGTGGTGGCAGAAGGTCACATTTCAAGAGTTCCATGGCCGTAGGACGAGATGCGGGATCATGGTTTAAGAGCCAAGTGATGACTTTTCTCTATAAAACAGTAGCACTCCTAAGGGTTATCTGGGTTCTCAAAAATAACTGATGTGTTAAAGTAATGTGGTGCAGGAAATAAAGCCTTACCTGCTTCTCCATTTCTGGGTTCTCAAAATCATTTGGGAATACAATGGAAGACTGTAGAAAAATATATAAAAATATTACAGTATATCTTTGTAAAAAGATTAGAGCAGAACTCCAGATACACGTAAAAGAAACATATCAAAGCAGCTCTGTATTCACCAATACACCATAATGTTTATTTTTTCAAATGCAATGAGTGCAAGTACCTGAATTGGACTTGGTATCAGCATCCTAAAATATAAGCATCTTCCCTGTACAGCAGATTCAGACTGGAAGAGGGAGGGGCAGAACTTGGAGCAAACCCTGTTTATTTTTTTTCAGCATCAAAAATTCAGAAGCCAAGATATATACATATATAGCTTATGCACCAAGTTGTTTTGTGCCATATATATGGAGGAAATAATGGCATATAAGTCCAGCATGGCTTGAGGTTGTGTCTCGATATTGCAGTATGTACTTTAAAGCTGAACTGTAAATATCTAGAAAATGACAAAATGTAGCTGAACTAGCATTCTTTCTTGAAATGCTCACAAATGTATTCTTTCAGTTTCCCTTAATGGATTGACCTCTGCTGTATTGTCCAGCTGCAGAGTGGTAATACAGGCAGGGCCGCCATCAGGGGGGTACAGGCAGTACACCTGTAAGGGGCCCAGGGATTACAACCCCCTTTAAAAAAAAAAGTTTTTTTTAGGGGTCCGGAGGTCCCCAGGTGGCAACTCCCCTTTTTTTTATTTATTTTTTTATAAAAAGAAAAAAAAATTCTAATATATTTTTATTTTATTTTTTATTAAAGGGTAAATTTTTTTTTTTTTTTAGGGGTACGGGTGGCCCGGAGATCCCCAGGGCCCCGGATGACAACCCCCCCTTTTTTTTATATAAATAAAATAAAATGTTATATATATTTTTTGGTTTATTTTATATATATATATATATATATATATATATATATATATATATATATATATATATATTATTAAAGGGCCCAGAGGTCCCCGGATGGCAACCCCCCTTTTTTTATATAAAAATGTTTTTTTATTTATATTATTAATATATATATATATATATATATATATATATATATATATATATATATATATATATATAATTTATTTTTATTATTAAAGGGCTCAGAGGTCCCCAGGGCCCCATGTGGCAAACCCCCTTTTTATATATATATATATATATATATATATATATATATATATATATATATATATATATATATATATATATATAAATAAATAAATGTTAAATTTTTTTATTTTAATTTATATATATTTATTTTTTATTTTTTTATTAAAGGGCCAAGAGGTCCCCAGGGCCCTGGATGGGAACCCCCCCCCCCTTTTTTTTTTTTTATAAATGTTTATTTTATATATTTTTTTTTTTTTGTAAAAGACATCAGTTGAACATGAATAAACACCTGACAAGTTTTAACACAAGCAAATACGTGCATCATAAAGAGTACCTGTCTTAACATGCTCAATACTGTAATCCTCTCAGAGCTTGTATCCATAGGTCTATATGACATCTCAAACAATATGATTCCCAGACTGAAGAGGTCCACTTTCTGGATATAAAAAAACAGACATTGTATTGGAGGGATTTATGTACCAAAAGCGCAGAGCTTTGCTTATGGTTATTGTATGTGAGAAAGAAAGCTGCAGCGCATTCCAACTGTCAAAAGTGTATTCAGTCAACCTGCTCATCTTTTCATTACCTGGTTATATGAAGCTTTTGTGTTGCCTTGAACCTCTGGACTCACATACAACGCTGTGCCCACCATACCAGTGAGTTTTCCTAGGAAATACAAGTCTTATTTAGCCCAGGTTTAAGCAGCTCATGTGCCAAAATAACAAAAGATACTAGTGACTGTACTATGTAGCCAGCTTTGGGGAATCTGAACAATCCCTATTAGATATGTTACTCTATAGTGGCAGTACCTACCTCACTGAATAGTAAATACATGGAATGTATAGGCAAGATCTCATTCTGCATAGTTATTGGCAAATCTAAAAAAGGATATAGATTGTGCTATCACTTCGAAATGAGTGAGGGCAGTTTAAAGAAACAATGTTATTTTGTCCATATTTACATAATAGCTGTGGGGTGGGCTAATATGGACAAAAGGACAGTGCCTCTTTAGGCCCGGTTCACACTGGTGCGATGCGAGAACCCTGCGAATCCACTGCGGGTTCCCGCATCGCACCAGACTCGCACGGTAGTTCACACTGCCCTATGCAAACTGCTGGAGAGTGTCATTGTATGTTAACGACACCCCCATTTCAGCTCGCATGTCGCACTACGAACTGACAGTTCGGACATGAATCGGATCACATATGTGTGAACACACATGCGATCCGATTCTGAACAGAAACGAAACAGAAAAAAGGGTCCTGTGCGTGTTTGGACCGAATGCGGTGCGAAATCGCATCGCATGCAATGTGAACAGCAGTGTGCTGCGAATCACCTGTGATGTCTGGCATCGCACACGTGTGAACCGGCCCTTAAAGTGGTTCTCAAAGCACATTTGTTTTTTTTCTTCAAATAAAAATACATGTTATTCTTACCTGCTCTGTGCAATAGCTATTGCACAAAGCGGTCCCTTACCTCCTGTCCCGGAGCTCCCCTCCAAGCTCTGTGGTGAGGGGTCACCCGTGTGGGTATGCTCCTGAGCCAGGCTGTGTGCGTCCATAGACATACACACAGTGTGGCTCAGCCATGCCTCCTCCTCCCTCTTCACAGGATTTGACTGACAGCAGCAAGAGCCTGAGGCTGTGTCATCTGTGGGAAGAGGAAGAAAGAAGAGCAGGGCTGCAGACATGCGCAGCGTTAGATCAAGAGAGGACTCATTAAGCCAAAATAAAGTTTGACCTTAGACCCCCTTTAAGAGTATTTACACAAGTCTATCTATAGGCCTGCATCTGACACATCCTTCCTTGTCTGTCAATAAGCCCTGTGCTCCAACAGCTTGCATTTAACATTTTTGATCTTTGCCACAAAAAAAGTTATTTTGTGAATACTTTCTTATCTACATATTTTTTTCCAATGTTAACTTTTTTGCTTAGAACAAAGTTAAAAACTGACATTTGTGGGGTTGTGACACGAGATACACCACATACAAGCTTGGTATAGATATACATTGCAGTATAATATGCTGGGATATTAAATAATAAACTGAGCCACGCAACATAAAGTACCAATCTCTACATGCGCATTCCTACCAACAGAAAAAAAATCAACACTAAAAATCACTCTTCTTATACCATAACATAAATCTCATCTATTGTGCAAAAAGTATATATATATATATATATATATATATTTAAATAAATAAAATGTGAAAATACCATATACTGTATTCAATAAAGTGCAATACGTGCGGACCAAAACAAATATATGAAAAAATCTTGCTTTTTTTGCACATTTTAGGTACTATATATACTTTTTGCACAATATATGAGATTTATGTTCTGGTATAAGAAGGGTGATTATTATAATCGTTTTTTTTCTGTTTGTAGGATTGCACATATAGGGCCAGATCCACGTAGCGGATCGTAATTTTAGTCCGGCGTATCGCAGTAACGCTACGCCGCCGCAACTTTGAGAGGCAAGTGCTGTATTCACAAAGCACTTGCCTCTAAAGTTACGGTGGTGTAGCGTAAATCTGCCGGCGTATGGGCGCGGAATTCAAATGTTAAAAATATGGGCGTGTTTTATGTTAATTTTACTTGACCCAACGTAAATGACGTTTTTTTTTTAACGCCGCATGCGCCATCCCCGGTATCCCAGTGCGCATGCTCCAAATTAACCCGCAACAAGCCAATGCTTTCGACATGAACGTAATTCTACGCAAAGCCCTATTTGCGAACGACTTACGCAAATGACGTAAAATTTTCAAAATTCGACACGGGAACGACGTCCATACTTAACATTGAGTACACCTCATATAGCAGGGGTAACTATACGCCGAAAAAAGCCTTACGGAAACAACGTAAAAAAATGCCCCGGCCGGACGTACGTTTGTGGATTCGCGTATCTAGGTAATTTGCATACTCGACGCGGATGTCGACGGAAGCGCCACTTAGTGGCCAGCGTAAATATGCACCTTAGATCCGACGGCGTACTAAGACGTACGGCAGTCGGATCTAGCCCAACTTCAGGCGTATCTTGTTTTGTGGATACAAAACAAAGATACGCCAGGGCAAACTAGAAGTTACGCGGCATATCAATAGATACGTCAGCATAACTTCTTTGTGGATCTGGCCCATAATTGGTACTTTATGTTGCATGGCACAGTTTATTATTTAATACCTTTTAGCACGCAGGTGTAAGTGTAAACACTGTTTTGTGCCAGCAGCAACATTTTGTATATAGTATATCTACTTTATTACACTTTACATAGACTTATTTGCACCAAAGTATTTCACATAAAAAATGTACTGGGATAAATGACAAACTTTCAGGATGAAGGGTGGATGTGCAAATAAATAACATTTAGACTTTTGCTCAGGAAGCACATCTAAGCACAGTTACATTTCTTTTTAGCTTTAGGTGGAGTCATTTAATCAAAGCTGCAGTGCAGTTGTAATTTATCAACTTTGAAACAAGATGTCACTATGTGAGTTTCAACAAAAGAATAATACATTACCTTCAGGGTCAGCTTTAACAAAGTCAGTGCGACCTTGGTCCTCTTCTTGTGTTGAGTCAATCTTTAAACAAGCAAAAGAGAAAAATCCAACACAGCTGAGAAAACTTATAACCATAGTACCAGCACATGGCAATCCTGAATTCGGTGACGTGCTACACAGGCAAATACCCTGCTTTTAAATACACAATGGGGTTTATTTACTAAAGCTGGAGAGTGAAAAATCAGGCTCACTTCTGCATATAAACCAATGAGCTTCCAGGTTTTATTACTAAAGCTTAAAGTGGATGTAAACCCACTCTAATCCTTTCTAAACGACTGCCATAGTGCTGATCTATAAGGATATAGATGCCTCCTGCATGTATCCCCTCTGTCTGTTATAAGAACTGAAAAACTGCAGATTCTGTGGGTGGGTCTGTTGTCTGGAGCTCGGTGGGTGGAGTCGTGATGTCAGTAGACTCTCCGCCCACCTCTACACTCCCCTTGTCAACATGCATTTTCTCCTGCGTATTCATTACACTAAATTCTGCTATGATCACTAACATCCAGTCAAAATCCAGAAAAGTAACCACATGACTTCAGAAAAGGAGTGGGGGTGGGAATTAAAAAAATAATGCCTGTCTCAGGCTAGTGCATGTGATATGTAAATAACCTGTCACTTACAGCAAGGGGGAAGAAGGACAAAAGTTTTTTCCTGTTTGTCCATTTATCTCACAGAAAAAAGAAAAGAGGATTGCTCAGAGCTGGATTAACTCTTTGTGGCAAGACTGGGCACAGATGATAGGAAATCTTATACTCTACATTGTGACAGCCAAAAAAATAAATAAAACATTTTGGGTTTACATCCACTTTAATTGAACAAGCTGGGGTTAGAAGCTCATTGGTTTCTATGCAAAAGTGGGCCTGATTTTTCACTTTCCAGCTTTAGTAAAAGCCTGTACTGTGCTCTGACCTCCTTTATGCAAAGAACAAATAGGGTTGTGCTGTTACAGCATTCTACTGATGTCAAAGAGTGGAGATGAATAGTGAAATGTGAACATGAAAAGTAAACACTTACCACATAGGCTGGATGATCTGTAGCCAGACCAAAATCCCCTATTTTCACATGATCTTCTGAATCCAAGAAGATGTTAACAGGCTTTAAATCTCTGTGAATCATCCCCTGTAATGCAAAAGAGAAAATAATCTATAACAGATTTTTTTGCTTTATACACTTTGAGGGAACCTGTCCTGGTCTAAAGCATTTTTCTCAACCTTTTCTCAGCCAAGACACCCTTTAAAATACTGTACAATCTCGAGGTAACCTATTTTACAGTGTAAAAAATAAAACAAATAGATTTACATAACAAAGCAACATCCACACACATAGGACAGCACTGATCGGGAGCCGGTTGGCTGCTGGTTTTCCAGCATGTTTGTCCAAACGGCTGGCTTCTGTCGGACCAGCTGACATACACACGGCCGAGTGTTGGCTGTTTTTTATTGAACCGGCCAATGTCTCTTTGGCCCGTGTGTACTAGGCATAAAAATCTCAATTCATATTTGTCACAATCAATTACTATTTAAATAGAGGATGCGATCAACCAAGCTTCAATTGCTAACCCATCCAACACCATTTAGCAGGTATGTTGACATGTTACTTTCCTCCACATCATCATGAATCATTCCAGTTACCTGTTCATGGATGTAGGCAAGGCCATCTAAAATCTCTCGAAAGAGCCTCCAAAGGCGACTAGTGTCCAGACATAATCCTTGATCTATAGTGTCCCGTAAAGTGCTTTTTTCACAGTATTCCATCTGAAGAAAACAGAAACAGAGCCTTTTTAAAAGGTTTCCAGGTTTCAGACCTTTGCTGTCCCACCCAGGTTTCTAGGTGGCAGTAGTGGAGTCTCATTATCACATCACTGTTGAGCATTGCTCTAGGCTGAAAAAGCGCTCAGCATTTACCATCTTTCTATAATCAAGATTTGGAAATACCGTGCAAATATATTGCTGGTGAGCTCCAGCCCGGCAACAAAAAACTGCAGAGAGATGTCCAAACCTTTCATCTTATCCCGCGTACACACGGTCGTTTTTTGTGATGAAACAAAACGACATTTTTAAAAACGTCATTTAAAATGATTGTGTGTGGGGCAAAACGTTGTTTTATGTCTTCTGAAAAACGACAAAAAAAAATTCGAACATGCTTCATTTTTTTATGACGTTTTTCAAAACATCGTTTTTTGTGTCATAAAAAATGTGTGTGTGCTAAAACGACGTTTTTAAACCCATGCATGCTCAGAAGCAAGTTATGACGCGCGCTTGAATGGAACAGAGTGCCGTCGTACGTGTTGTACGTAACCGCGTTTTGCTAGAGCATTTTGAAAAAACAATGGTGTTTAGGCAACGTCGTTTTTTAAAATAAAGTTTGAAAAACTTCGTTTTTTTTCAAGACAAAAACGACCGTGTGTACGCGGCATTAGAGTTAAAGGACAAAAAAGCCTCAGATATAGGAAACACCTGTGGAAGAATATCCACATTGTGATTGCTAACCTCATCTCTAAAAATACTATATGCCTGTCTGTAATGCAGATTCAATGGATTTAATATGTTCTGAACTGAGCATGTGTACAGGTAAGGCATGCTGACGTTCTACTCTACATGCTGTTTCCAAAGTCAGCGATTTAAACTACTGAAGCCATATCAAAAAGAGGAAAAACTCAAGTTCAAAATAAGTTAAGGAAGGAAAGTCAGATTTTCCAAAATGATTGGCTCTGACAAAAGGAAGTGCTCACCACTGCTTTGTGGTACACAACTTTTCCTCTGCCATCTGACCATGCAATGTATGTAGGGCCACCATTAGGGGGGTACAGGCATTACACTAGTAAGGGGCCCGCAGGAGAGATGACACTTTCAAATTTTCGGCAGCACAGCACACACCCCCTCCCCCCATGGTTCTCTGCGCGTGGCAGGAGAGAGGTGAGCTGAGACTTTCAGATTTTAGGCATAAAAGCTGTGTGAGGGGCCCCAAAATTTATGATGGCTGCCCTAGGTACATGGAATGACTGCTGAGCAACAGTGCAAATATTTCAACATGCTGGAAAATCCTCACATATGAAAAAAAGTAATTTCAGCACTGACAAGTATAAGCGATCACTCAGCCTCCATAAATCGCTGAATGCGCTACTACTCGCAGGATGGGTGGGCTTTTGCCCTATGCTGTGCCATCCTCCAGTGATGTGATGCCAAGGATGGGCCAGGGGTGTACACTGCTAAGTGCAATGGAAATACGTTTTTTTTATTTTTTTTTTTGGCAGACTACATGTCTCTTTTGCCAAAAACTCTAATTCTAGCAATTTTTTAAAATAGGAACTTTAGTTGCATTTTAACTGAGGCAAGAAAAAGAACTGCTAGTGCAGGCAATACAATCCCAAAAGCACCCAGAATAGCAAGAATGTGTATACAATTATCAAGGAATTATCCTTAAAAAAAATCCACTTAGCAATATCACACCTGAATGTAGAGGCAATGCACAGCCTGTGTGGCCACTTCAGAGAGTGCTGCTTTGTCCTCAATACACTCTTCATCCTGTTTAGAAAGACAGTAATCAATACAACACAATATAAATAATTCAGGTCAGGCTGGTCAAGATAAAGATTTAGAGGCTTCTCAATTTAGATATCTACACTGTTCTTTTAAAATGAACTCGGGCTCAACTATATATATTGAAAACATTATTGCTGATTACAGTCTACTTTCCAGGTCCCACATGGCTTGAAAAACAAGCAAACTCTAAGACCCGTTTAACACTAAAGGCGCTTTTCAGGCGTTTTAGCACTAAAAAAATAGGATTTTTGTACTCACCGTAAAATCCATTTCTCTGAGTACATAGACGGACACAGCACCCACCCCTCCTTTGTTTGTACTGCTTGTTACGAACTGAGGCTGTTAGAGCAGGGTGTGGGTTATACCGGGGGGGCCACGCCCCCTGGGAGGAGCTGCACTGAGGTTTGTGTTTGTTAACACTTAAGTGCTTTTTTTCTGCCTAAACTCTCCTAGTGAAAGCGGATATAACCCTAATGTCAAAGAATGCTGTGTCCGTCTATGAACTCAGAGAAATGGATTTTACGGTGAGTACAAAAATCCTATTTTCTCTTTCGTTCATAGACGGACACAGCATTCTTTGACATTAGGGACGTCCCAAAGCAGTGTCAAAAATTCGAGGGGCGGGAAATAACACAGCAAAACAGGTTACACCCCAAACAAAACCGGGAGTTGCTCAACGGAGAAACTCCTACCATAAAACGCCGCCTGTAACATCTGCGGCCGAAGGAGGCATCAGAAGATGCACACACATCCACCTCGTAAGACCTTGAAAGTGTGGATCGACGACCAGGTCGCTGCCATATACCCCTGTAACACAGAGGCCTGATGCCAGAAAACCCAAGAGGCTCCGATCGCCCTGGTCGAATGCGCCGTAACCCAAAAGGGAGGCGCCAGCCCCTTCAGGGCATAGGCCTGAAGCACAATTCGTCGGATCCACCCCGAAAAAGGGGTGGCTGACGAGCCTACCAGGCCCCCTTGTAGGACCATCCAGCGACGCGAACAGTGAGTCCAACTTCCGGAACGGAATCGTAGCAGATAAGTACACTCATAGGGCCCGAATCACATCCAGAGGATGTAAAGTGGCCGCCTCCCTGCATTTCGGCCAAGGACATAAGGATGGAAGAACAATGTCCTCATCAACGTGAAAAGCCGAAACGACCCTGGGGAGAAGACGGCTGCGGTCGCAGCACCACCTCATCCTTATGGATGACCAAGTAGGGAGCCTTGCAAGACAAGGCCGCCAGAACAGACAAACACTCGTCTGATCGAGGTAATTGCTACCAGAAAAAATCACAGTGGAAATGCCCACGCTGAGCCATGGCCACGTGACGACGCAGACCTTCCTGGGCTAGCACCCAGAGTCAAATGCATGAAGGGCAGGTACTCTAGCGCTGAGCTAAACCTGCTCCCCTTTTGTGACAGTCAACAAAAAAACCTCCCGAATGTCCACAAAGGGAGCATCCAGAAGAACCGAAAGGACTAAATTCAAGTCCCATGGGGGTAGTGGAGGGGCCACATGCCAGACCCCCAGACCAGACGTACGCACCAAGGAGTGCGACGCCAAGGCTCATCGAAAGTAACAGCCAGAGCAGAAAACTGACTCCTAACCGTACTTAAGGCGAGAGCCTGATCCACTCCCTGCTGTAAAAAACAGCAGAATCCTGGACACCACGTATGTCCGAGGGTGCCACTTCATCTCCTCACACACAGAGATGCAGGCCTTCCACGTATGATGTAAAACCTACGTGAGGTAGACTTCCGTGCAGGCAGCACGGTAGAGACCACTGAGCCCAATAGGCCTCGGGCCCACAGCCCCAGGCTCTCAACAGCCACGCCGCTAAGCCAGTGGCTGTAAAAAACAGGGTGGATGATCGGACCCTGTAACAGAAGATCAACCCCCAGGGGAACACGCTAGGGGGTGTCTGCCACCAGACGCACCAGGTCCGCGTACCATGAGCGACGCGGCCAATCTGGGGCAATCAGGATTGATAGAATTCCCTCGGCTTCCACTCTGCGCAGCAGTCGAGGAAGAAGCTACCGAGGAGGGAAGGTTTAAAGTAGGCGACAGTGACCCCAACGAGCCACCAACGCGCCTGACGCGTCTGCCCATGGGTCCCTTGACCTGGCCAAAAAAACATGGCACCTTCCGGTTGAGGCGGGACGCTAGAAGGTCCACGCATGGAGTGCCCCACTTTCGGCACAGACACTGAAAACCCCTACAGGTGGAGAGACCACTCTCCTTGGTCTAGCGCAGTCCGACTCAGGAGTCGGCCCGCCAATTCCATACTCCCGGAATGTACACGGCCGATAGAGCCGGAACGGACCTTTCGGCCCACCGAAGGATGTGCGCGACCCTCGTCGCTGCAACAGAACTCTGTGTGCTTCCCAGATGGTCGACGTACGCCACAGCGTTGTCGGACAGGGTCCTGAATGGTCAGCCCTGTAGATCCAGGGACCACCAGGCAAGGCAAAGCCTGATCCAGAACACCGATTGGTAGGTGGTACTCCACCTGAGTCCAGCGCCACAGGGCTGACTGGGTGCCCCAAAAAAACCCTCCCCAACCGGAGAGGCTGGCATCCGTCGCGACCACCGTCCAGTGACATGGCAGAAATGCCTTTCCAGCCCGAAGCACCGGAAAAGTCAGCCACCACACCAGGGACCAGGTGACTCAACTGAACCTGGTAATCCAGGGATGACGGAAGCTTGTCCCCACGAGACAGCAGTTCCCTCTGTAGCACCCTGGCGTGGAATTTGGCATACGGAACCGCCTCGACAGAGGCCACCGTCAGACCCAGAACCCTCATGCAGAATCGCAGAGATGACCACTACTAGGTCGACAACTGCTGCCCAGCAGATTGCAGAGTCTGAATTCTTTCCGTTAGGAGAAAAAAATTTCCGCCCCGGCGGAATCCAGGACTAGTCCCAGGAATTCCAGTCCCTGAGACGGGACCAACACTGACTTCTGGACAAAACAGAAGTCAGCCAAACTCTTGGAGAGTCTGACACGTGACAGACATGGCTCCACTAATTCAGAGCTCGAGGAAGCTCGTAGGAGAATGTCGTACAGACATCCCACAATAACAAACCCCCGCTGCCACAGCCGGGCCAGTATCGGAACGAGCACCTCGGTGAAAACCTGTGGCGTCGACACCAAGCCGAGCGGGAGGGCCACAATGAAAAATGGTCCTCCCTGACCACAAAGTCCAGAAACTCTGGTGCTTTGAGCATATGGGAACATGCAGGTATGCGTTCACGGCATCCAAGGACGCCAGAAAAACCTCATCCTGAAAGTTTGCACTTTTACAAAAAAACAAACAAGGGCCTGAGGCCCAGGATTGGACGGACCCCGTCCTCCTTTGGGGACCACAAAACAGATTGGAGAAAAACCCCGGAGCCTGATCCACGAGGGAACTGGCACAATCACTGCCCTGACCAGAGGATCCTGGACAGCCCCTGACAGAGACAACCGGCGAGCCAGAGGATGGAGGGAAAAAACCCGTTTGGTAGACAAGAGAGAAATCCTGTCTCGCACCCAGAGGAAACTACCTCGCAACCCCAACGGTCAGAGAGGAGAGACCTCCACCGAGCCGCAAATTTGCGGAGCCAGCCCCCCACCCGAGATGCGAGCGGAGGCAAACCTCCAAGCGGAAGCAGGCTTGCTGGGCTTGCGGCACCCGGGGCGCCTGTGTCCTCAGTGGACGTCCTAGCCCCCTGAAAATGTTTTCCTGCCGCACTTGGCGGGCGAAAACCAAAAAACGCATTGGGAACAGTAAATGAGGGCCCTCGCCTACAGTGAGGCACCTACCCTTTTTTAGATTGCGGGAGCAGAGTGCTCACACCGCCCGTGGCATCCTTTATGATGACAATCAGAGACACCCCTGCGTACACCCCCACAGGGCAATACCACCAGGGACTACTGAAAAGACCGTCCGCAGACCAACCCCCAGCCATACAAGGCAGGGCGGAAAACATGGCGCAGGCGGAGACCCTGGGGAGCAAGGGGAGCATATCCGGGGTCGACACACAGACAAATATCTGACCTAGTACCAACTGGTCGGTCAGGACCACGCAGGTCATAGAAGCATTCTGCGCCTCCAGCTCCCCGTCCAGGAAATGTCTGTGACACCAGAGTCCCGGCCAAAACCGGACTCACCCCCCCCCCCCCCCCCCCCCCCCGCTGTGAATATGTAGCGACCACATTCACAGCACCCCTATCAGCAGGGTCCCCAAAAGCGGGAGCCCCTTCCCCAGGTAATGTGGCAGCCTTGTTTCAAAAACAAGCTACCCAGCTGAACACAGGGGGCGGGGGGGGGAGAGAGTACACAGGCCCACAGGACCCCCTCCGCACATATGGCAGCCCAGAAAAACACAGCACCCACAGCAGTAGCAGCCCCCAGGTCAGACTGAGCCCCCCAAGCGGGGCCCCCACCTCACGGCCGTCACCCAGAAACTGGGAAGGAGGGAGAGGAAAAAAGGGAGAGAGGAAAGCAGGGCAAACCCTCAGTCGACCTCCCCAGGGGAAAATTCCAGCCAGACCACTTACCTGAGCAAGAGGCCACTACTTACCCGTCCTGCGACCACCGGCTGGAGGTATCCCAGACAGATCCAACTTCCGCTAAACGGCATGGCTGTCGGCCAGACACACTGTGACAAGGCCATAGAGACCGGTCATATGTGTGCCCTAGAACCGAAGTTCCCCGGCCGCCCCTGGAGCAATGGGGCCTGTCGTGGACGTCCCAAAGCTGAGCTGAGGGCCGGCACACGCTCGATGGCCGAACATGGGGGGACTACAAGAGTCGAGGACCCAGCCTGTCACCCAGTCGGCTGTTGATAGAAGAATCACAGGATTCCAAAAATGCAGGAACAAAATAATAAAAAGCGAGAAAATCGCAAGAAAAAAATCTCCAGAGTACAGGAACTCCAGAGTGCCTGACTCTCCTGACGTTAGGCAGGAAAAAACTGAGGCTGTTAGAGCAGGGTGTGGGTTATACCGGGGGGGCCACGCCCCCTGGGAGGAGCTGCACTGAGGTTTGTGTTTGTTAACACTTTAAGTGCTTTTTTTCTGCCTAAACTCTCCTAGTGAAAGCGGATATAACCCTAATGTCAAAGAATGCTGTGTCCGTCTATGAACGAAAGAGAAATAGTGCCTGCAAAAGCGCCTCTTTCCTGTGTGAAAGCCTGAGGGGCGGTGCGCTAGTGGGACCGAAAAGAAAAAAAAGTCCTGCAAGGAGCATCTTTGGGGTGATGCGGGAGTGGTGTATACACTGCTCCTAAACCGCCCCTGCCATTGAAATCAATGGCCAGCGCTGCCGAAGCTAGTGGGGTTAAAAGTGCCCTGCTAGCGCCACTATAACAGCGGTAAAGCGCCGCTTAAACTAGCAGCGCTTTACCCTTAACGTGCCCCAATGTGAATGGGCTCTAACTGTGTACGATCTTGTTTGCCAAGTACTATGCATCAAATACAATTTTTTTTTTTTTATAAAATACTGTTTGGAACAGCTTTCATCCTTTCTTGCCCATCAGGGCTACGGATCGCCTGCATGATCTTTGCATCTATTTCTTGTTTACATGCATGCCATACCTACATGTATATAACCTGGAAAGGGCTGAGAATCCTCATGTGCTGAAAGAAGCCAATCAGAGCTGATTCCTAACAGCCGACAGCATATCTATGGAGTCAGTATCTGATGGTGGATTATGTATGTTCAATGCACCCACTGAATGTGGCACCTAGACATACTAACCCAATATCAATCTCTGAAGAAAGAGTTGGGATTACACTGATGTAATTGGGACTGGAAGAGAACTAACAGAGATACTCATTATCCAATCCTTGTATTTTCAGAATAAAACAACTGCTGTGCCTCATAAAAAAAAATAATATAAACCCCAGGATCATCAACAGCATGGGGAAAAATACATTAGGGAGTGTGGGGATTTTATGGTGATAGCCTATTGTTCCCTATTCTAGTGCACAAATAAGATACACAAAACTGTCATTTCAGACATGTTTTCTTAGTCGATAACAAACAGATAAAATAGTTCCTATAAAAACAGTCTTTACCTGATTAGGACTATTTTCATCCTCATTTTCAAAAATAACTTCACTATCTGAGTCCGTTCCTTGCCTAGAAGAAAGAGGATAACAAAAAGGAAGGGGCGAGGATAAACAGCTTTAATAATAAAATTTACAAATAGTGAGTTACTCCATTTGCTTGGCTTCAACATACTGCAGTGTACAGTTTTCTACATAGACCCCGGACGGCAGCATAACTTACTTTTGACTTGTCAGTATATTCACCTGCAGCTTAATCTAATAGCTTTTTCAAAGTCATATACTAGGTAATTGGGGGGGGGGGGGGTGTAATAGCCAATTATTATCAAGTGCTGGGTTCAATTCCCACCAAGATATTGCCTGCCTGGAGTTGCTATGCACGTATCAGTTGTGCAAGGGTTTCCTCTAGGTCAGGGGTGCCCAACCAGTGGCCCGCGGAGCCCTCTGATGTGGCCCGCGACCTCCTGCTCTGGGATGGAATAAAATAGAATACTTTTATTAAAGGTCAGTTTATTGCAGTGTTCTGCAGTGGGTTACTGGGCTGCTTTTGAACTGATCCGCAAATGCAGAGCAGTGCACCTGCTGGTTACCTGCACTGAGCCCTAGACTTCTGTTATTACCTGCGAGTTTGGTGAGCTTTCTGAACGGGCACCAAACCTGCAGAATATAATAGAAGTCTAGACCCTCCATTCACCTCAAAGGATTGGCAGATGTAAACCGACTTGTGTCCTACCTCCAATCCGATCCGCTAAAGAAAGAGTTTAGTGGGCTGTGTCCATGTCTGCTCTGCAAATGCAGAGCAGACCTGCCATCTGCCTGCTCCGCTCATTGTGGCCCGCGACCGGTTAACAAGTCGCTTAAGTGGCCCTCGTGCTTCAAAAGGTTGGGCACCCCTGCTCTAGGTACTGCTATGCCAACCATTGGCGGAATGGGGAAGGGTTAGTACTTTGATTTGGTGTTTAGATCTGTGTTAAAAAATAAAAAAAATCATAGACCCAGCCAAGAAAAACCTACACACTCTATGCCCTTAAATAGCTTCCTTTACCTTAGTGCAGTCCTCCTTCACTTACCTCATCCTTCCATTTTGCTTTTAAATGTCCTCATTTCTTCTGAGAAATCCTCACTTCCTGTTCTTCTGTCTGTAACTCCACACAGTAATGCAAGTTTTTCTCCTGGTGTGGAGAAAGCCTCTTGAGGGGGGACGGGGCGAGCAGGCAAGTCAGGACATTCTCTTCTTTGTAGATAGAGAAAGGAGCTGCGTGTTAGTGGGCGTCCTGACACTCCTGCTCGCCCCCTCCCCCCTCAAGAGGCTTTCTCCACACCAGGGAGAAAGCCTTGCATTACTGCTTGTAGTTACAGACAGAAGAACAGGAAGTGAGGATTTCTCAGAAGAAAAAAGAAGGACATTTAAAAGCAAAATGAAAGGATGAGGTGAGTAAGGGAGGACTGCACTAAGGTAAAGCTATATAGGGAAACAAAATGTTACCTTTACAACCCCTTTAAGCAAGTTCAGACCAACTAGTAAGCTATACTGTTAGGATCTACTTCATCCAGTTCCCATTCTGTTTTAATGGTGTTACAAAAGGAAAATACAATAGGATGAAACAAACGGGAGACTTACAAGAAAGATGGTGAAAAGACACCCTCTTCATCATCGTCATCCTCATCACTGGAGTCCTGATCGGAGGTGTTACAGTGCGCACTGGAGGAACGCTCGCAGGAGGTGCTCCACTCAACAGAGCTGCTCATAATTGGGGCTGGAGCATTGGCCTCCACATCATCTACCAGTCCCAGTTCATTCTTCACAGCCTGCTCTGTCTTTACCTGAACCTTCTTCTCTCCACATACTGCAGGAGATTTAGGAGTGGCAGAAGATGGGAGTTCATGCTTCTCAATCCAGGCATTGTAGTATCGCACTATGTTCTCATGGTTCAGTCTAGACAGTAATGTCACCTCGCCTTTAATTCTCCTGAACTGTTTGCTGGCAGGATTGATCTGAACTCGTTTTACTGCATAGTAGCAGCCATCCAGCTTGTTTTGAACCTGTAAGCAAGAAAGATAAAACCACATTACAGTATGCAGGATATTTGGTGTAAATATGTATTCCTTTCATTATTACTCTAAGGGCTGCTAGTGCATTTGACAAAGTGCGTTGGGATCCTACGGGGTAAATGACTGCGCTATATCAAGATGCCACTCAACTCAACAAAGCAATGGGCATGAATAAATTCTAAGGCCTCGTACACACGATAGGTTAAACAGAGGACAACGGTCTGATGGACCGTTTTCATCGGTCAAAACCGATCGTGTGTGGGCCCCATAGGTTATTTAACCTTCAGTTAAAAAAAAGCCAACTTGCTTTAAATGTAACCGATGGATTCCTAACCGATAGGTCAAAACCGATCGTTAGTAGGCACAACCATCAGTTAAAAATCCACGCATGCTCAGAATCAAGTCGACGCATGCTTGGAAGCAT
The DNA here is from genome assembly GCF_905171775.1 of Rana temporaria. NCBI lineage: Eukaryota > Metazoa > Chordata > Amphibia > Anura > Ranidae > Rana > Rana temporaria. Next base: position 46,248,507 of record NC_053501.1, read on the forward strand.
TGAACTTCATTTTTTTTCAGCACGTCGTTGTGTTTTACGTCACCGCGTTCTGACACGATCGGTTATTTAACCGATGGTGTGTGGGCGCGACCGACCAGCAGTCAGCTTCATCGGTTAAACTATGACAACGGTCCTTCAGACCGTTCTCATCGGAATGGACTGATCGCGTGTACGAGGCTTTAGCCTTAGGCCCCTTTCACACTGAGGAGTTTTTCAGGCCTAAATACCGCCTGAAAAACTCCTGCCCTGCAGTCTCGGTGTGAAAGTCCGAGGGCCTTCACACTGGAGCGGTGCGCTAGCAGGACCGCTCCAAAAAAGCCCTGCTAGCAGCATCTTTGAAGCGGTGTGTTTACCGCTCCTTCCTATTGAAAGCAATGGGAAACCGCGGTATTTACCCCTTTTCGCCTGCTAGCGGGGGTTAAAACCGCACCGCTAGCAGCCGAATACCGCCGCAATTCCAAAGGTATAGTGCCATTAAAAATAGCGGAGCTTTTTCCCGTCAGCGCACCTCCCGCCCCAGTGTGAAAGGGGCCGAAAACCTCTGTGAGGCTTTTATGTCTAACCTGCTAACCAAAGACATGCACTGTACATTTAAAATGATAAGCACTCCGCTTATAGCAAATTTGGAAGGCGTTCAATGGGAGGGACAATTAATTACTTTTGCTACTCAACAATATTAGCCAGCAGAAAAATCCATTTCAATTTTTTTTTAGGCATACAATCAAAATTTACAAACCCTGAGAGTAAAAAAGGCTATTTCTAATGTTTTCAATAAAAACACTGCTTGCATATGGGAAACCACACAATAAGGCAAATCTTTGCAATTTAGTCCCTGCTTAAAACCTGAATGGCAACACTGAGATGTTCCGCAATAAAGGGAAAGCAAGCTTACCTGGAGGCTAAACTGTTCCCTAAAGTGTAAGTTCACCTTTTTTAAAAAAAAAAATGATCCCCGATTCCTGCTGTTCTTACCTCCCGTGATCCTAAGCAGTCCGGGCTCCTCCAAGCCGCCACAAAGTCTGGGGATTTGAAATCCCTGCTGCTTTCTCTCCTCTCTGTCCAGCCCTACCAGTACGGACCAGACGTATTCTGTCCATGTGACGGTGCTTAATTGCTTCAGGCTACATGTACACTACAGGCCTACCCTGACCGCGGGAAACGTGTTTATGCCTCGATTTGTGTTTTTCCACAGCCGGCAGTCACAACGTTCCTATTCTGAACGCGATTCTTTCGTGAGGGAGGTTTAATCAGACCTGTACATTGACACATAGGCCCAGATTCTCAAAAGGAGATACGACGGCGTATCTCTGAGTCTGAGCCGTCGTATCTATGCGCCTGATTCTTAGAATCGCATAGATTTGTATTAGATCCGACCGGCGTAAGTCTGTTACGCTTTTGGATCTTAACTGCATATTTACGCTGGCCGCTAGGGGCGTGTACGCTGATTTACGCCTAGAAATATGTAAATCGGCTAGATACGCGAATTCACGAACGTACGCCCGGCCGACGCAGTACAGATACGCCGTTTACGTTAGGCTTTTCCCGGCGTAAAGTTACCCCTGCTATATGAGGCGTACATGCGGCGTACCAATTTTAAGTATGGACGTCGTTCCCGCGTCGAATTTTGAAAATTTTACGATTTTGCGTAAGTCCTCCGTGAATGGTGCTGGACGTAATTTACGTTCACGTCGAAACCAATACGTCCTTGCGGCGTACTTTGGAGCAATGCACACTGGGATATGTCCACGGACGGCGCATGCGCCGTTCGTGAAAAACGTCAATCAAGTCGGGTCACGAGTGATTTACATAAAACACGCCCCCCTGTTCCACATTTGAATTAGGCGGGCTTACGTCGGCCTATTTACGCTACGCCGCCAAAATTTACGGAGCAAGTGATTTGAGAATACTGCACTTGCCCGTCTAAGTTGCGGAGGCGTAACGTAAATAGGATACGTTACGCCCACTCAAAGATACGCCGCTGTACGTGAATCCGGGCCATAGGCTTTTATGGAGTGGAGTTTAGAAGCTTTGCCAAAAAAACACCAAAAGCTCCTAAACTCAAGTTTAGGAGCTGCTAGCGTACATGAAACCTTAAAGGGGTTGCAAAGGTAAAAAAAATTCCCCTAAATAGCTTCCTTTACCTCAGTGCAGTCCTCCTTCACTTACCTCATGCTTCCATTTTGTTTTCAAATGTCCTTATTTCTTCTGAGAAATCCTCACTTCCTGTTCTTCTGTCTGTAACTCTACACAGTAATGTGCCCCCTCCCTTGGACTACAGGAGAGTCAGGACGCTCTCTACATTGCAGATAGAGAAAGGAGCTATGTGTTAGTGGGCGTCCTGACTCTCTTGAAGTCCCAGGGAGGGGGCGAGCACGACACTCCACACCAGGGAGAAAGCCTCGCATTACTGTGTGGAGTTACAGACAGAAGAACAGGAAGTGAGGATTTCTCAGAAGAAATAAGGACATTTAAAAGCAAAATGGAAGGATGAGGTAAGTGAAGGAGGACTGCACTAAGGTAAAGCTATTTAGGAAAAAAATGTGTACCTTTACAACCCCTTCTTCAGAAAATCTCCACAAACATATCCACGATGTCTACAACATGGAATATTTAACAGTTTGGCTTTAGAACACGATTTTTAAAAATTATAAAATATGGTGCCCGTGGCATCTTTTGGATCCACCTTAATTCTGTACGTGGAAATTTACTTTTCACTTCCCTTTGCACTATATGTTTTTTTTGGCCTGGTCTGGCATGAGGGATCACATCCAGTCTCGTTCCCCTTCCTTGTTCTCTCCCTCTCTATGGTTCATTTTTCCTTTCTTATTTCAATTTTTACTCTCACTATTTTCGATAAAGTGGATTTCATCTACTTGATTCCACCTTCGCTCTAGTGCTGGATGACATGTATTCACTGTCTTTTTATACATCTTCTCAGGGTATTAACCATTAAAATTTGGCGAGATGTTCAATTTAAATGCTACTCAGTTAGATTTGCTGGAACATATGAATGTCCATATACCACACACTGGACCTTTGCTTTATGGAGTTTATTGACGATTGCTTGTGATGCTATAAGCCAGTACTAGGATGTTTTTCTACTGTGTATCAATATCCAATGTAACTACCGTATTTTCCGGCGTATAAGATGACTTTTTAACCCCTGAAATTCTTCTTAAAAGTCGGGGGTCGTTTTATACACCGGCAAATACGGTACCTATATTTGTATTTCCTTTAAAAATCCTTTAACAAATGCAAAAAAAATAAAAAATTACCTTGATAACAGCCCCAAAGGCACCTCTCCCCAGCATCTGTAATTCTTCAAACTCATTGAAGTAGCGAGAAAACTGCGTCTGTGACTCTATGTGGAATGAAGCATTTGCTATACAAACTTGGGGAATGACGGTTTCTGTGCAGTCCACTCCTGTGTAATCTGGGCAAAAAATAAAAAAATAAGGTCCTCAGAACAATTCTACTTTTTTGCATATTGCTCCTAAAATGTACGTTGCATGTATTTCCAAAATGGGACTTTTGAAAAATACCAGTTTTTAAGTAAAGTATAGAATACTCAGAATTCTCTGAACTATCCTTTCGGCCTCACGTCCAATCATTGCCCAACCCTTGTCGCCTCAACATGTACAAAATATGCCCCTTTCTAACCAACCAATGACACCACAAAGCTCTTAGTTCCCTCTCTGGTCATCTCTCACCTCAACTACTGCTACCCTCTCCTCATTGGCTTACCTTTAGGCCCCTTTCACACTGGGGCGGTTTGCAGGCGCTATTGCGCTAAAAATAGCGCCTGCAAACCGCCCTGAAACAGCGGTGCTGTTTCTTCAGTGTCAGAGCGGTGCGCTAGCAGGGCACCTCCAAAAGTCCCGCTAGCCGCATCTTTGAAGCGGTGAAGGAGCGGTGTGTTTACTGCTCCTCCACCGCTTCTTCCCATTGAAAGCAATGGGAAACTGCGGCTGTACCGCCGGCAATGCGCCTCTGCCACGGTTTCCCATACCCTTTTCGCCTGCTAGCGGGAGCAAAATCGCACCGCTAGCGGCCGAATACCGCCGCAATTCCGACGGTAAAGCACCGCTAATAATAGCGGCGCTTTACCGCCACCGCTCCTCCCGCCCCAGTGTGAAAGGGGCCTTACATAGTCTATCCCTCCTCCAGTCCATCATGAATGCTGCTGCCAGACCTTACTAAAAGCTCAGTGCCTGCTCATTCTCTCTGCCAATCCCTACATTGGCTGCCACTCAAACTAATTAAATTAAAAATATTAATAACAGAGCCAGCCACAACTCGGCCCCCAGCTACATCACTAGCCTAGTCTCAAATTATCAACCTAATCGTTCCCAGGACCTCCTGCTCTCTATATCCCACATCACCTCCTCCCATGCTCATCTCCAGGACTTTTCCCAAACCGCTTCCATCCAATGGAACTCCCTACCCCAATCTGTCCCATCATCTCCCTCTCAGTTTGCTTTTAGACGATCCCTGAAAACCCTCCTCTTCAGAGAAGCCTATTCTCCACCTACCTAACAACTGTATTTTAATTTTCTTCATTAGCTCATTCCCCACAGCTATTACCTTTTGTATCACTTGAACCTCCCTTCTAGATTGTAAGCTCTAAAGCAGCAGGGCCCTCCTATTCCTCCTTTATTCAATTGCTTTGTAGCTGTACTGTCTGCCCTGATGTAAAGTGCTGCGCAAACTGTTGGTGCTATATAAATCCTGTATAATAATGCTACACGGTTTTCAGTTTGCACGACTTGTAACTGTATACGAAAAGAATTGGGACTACCATTTCTGAGCTCAGGCTGGAAATGCTAGCTGCCTGGCTATTATGCGTTTATAATTTAAATGACTGCACTACTATCAATGTATTAAATACAGCAACTCACCAATATGTGCTAAATTAGTGCTCTGAAAATTGTGTTATACAAAAGGTTGATAGCACAGCAATGGCATATCTCAATGCAAATAACATAAATATCACAAGAAAATAAAACTTATAGCCACCAATACACATAAACACCATAAGTGATCTGTGTATAAGCAAACACAATAAGTCTCTATAATTGAATATCTCTAAATGTCCATGAACATTCTTATCTTCATTCTCATATAAATGTGGAAATCTTCAAAACACCACCTGAGCCGAGCTTCACACTATACGACCCTACTAAAAGTTCAGATAACATGCAGTTCATAGGAATAATACAACCATTATCAGATTGTTATTCACCTCACAGCCGTATTGTACACATCATATAGTTCTTGGTAGCATGTCAATATCACACCAGGTATGTAGAAGTTTAAAGTGATTGTAAATCCTCAAGGTTTTACCTCACCTTAATGCATTCTGTTCTGCAGCTCCCCCCAGACCCCCCTTTTTCTTACCTAAGCCCGATCAGATCCAGCGATCTGGACGAGCGCAGTGGCTCCAGCCACTGTCTCTTTCCTCATTGGACAGATTGATAGCAGCAGGAGAATGTCTCCTGCTTCTGTCAAAAAAATCCAGTGACACGGGAGCAGGGCAAAGTCCTGGCGTCTGTGTCAATGGACGCAGCAGCGGGACTTGAGAAAGAGCCTCCTGGGAAAGTACTTTTGGTGGGGGAACCTAATGAAGAGGAGAGGGGCCTGGAGCGCCGGGGGGCACCCCAGAACAAGAGAATTGGGGTTGCTCTGTGCAAAACGATTGCGCAGAACAGGTAAGTATAAGCAGGTTTGTTATTTTTATTTTATTTTTAACCACTTAAGGACCGCCTCCTGCACATTTACGTCGGCAGAATGGCACGGCTGGGCACATGCATGTACAGGTACGTGCTGTGCTATTGTCCAGCCGTGGGTCGCGGACGCGCGCCCTGCGACCCGGTCCGAAGCTCCGTGACCCGATCATCGCTGGAGTCCCGCGATCAGTCCCCGGAGCTGAAGAACGGGGAGAGCTGTATGTAAACACGGCTTCCCCGTTCTTCACTGTGGCGGCTGCATCGGTCGCGTCATCCCCTTTATAGGGGAGACACGATCGATGACGTCACACCTACAGCCACACCCCCCTACAGTTGTAAACACACATGAGGTCACACATAACCCCATCAGCGCCCCTTGTGGTTAACTCCCAAACTGCAACTGTCATTTTCACAGTAAACAATGCATTTTAAATGCATTTTTTGCTGTGAAAATAACAATGGTCCCAAAAATGTGTCAAAATTGTCCGAAGTGTCCGCCATAATGTCGCAGTCATGAAAAAAATCGCTGATCGCTGCCATAAGTAGTAAAAAAAATGTTTTTATAAAAATGCAATAAAACTATCCCCTATTTTGTAAACGCTATAAATTTTGTGCAAACCAACCGATAAACGCTTCTTGCGATTTTTTTTTATCAAAAATAGGTAGAAGAATACGTATCGGCCTAAACTGAGGAAAAAAAATGTTTTTTTATATATTTTTGGGGGATATTTATTATAGCAAAAAGTAAAAAATATTGAATTTTTTTTCAAAATTGTCGCTCTATTTTTGTTTATAGCGCAAAAAATAAAAACCGCAGAGGTGATCAAATACCACCAAAAGAAAGCTCTATTTGTGGGAAAAAAAGAACGTCAATTTTGTTCGGGAGCCACGTCGCACGACTGCGCAATTGTCTGTTAAATCGACGCAGTGCCGATTGGCAAAACCTGGTCGGGTCCTTTAGCTGCATTTTGGTCCGGGTCTTAAGTGGTTAACAAGACAGCAAGGAATGCAGTTTAGAGGTATTAGTAATGCGACGGGCCGCCTCATCCCTGGATAAAGTCCATCACCAAGACGAAATGCGTCAAGAGGTGTGGCCAAAACACGTATTGGAGCTTCCAGGAGCTGACGGAGGTTCTGTAGTGCTTGATCATTAATGGGCGGGTGAAAGATGCATGGAGTGGCACATTTGCAATACACACAGAAACACAGGAGCTTACATTCTGATACTTTCTTTATTGGTGCCGGTTGTTGTACCCTAACATGTGAGTAATCATCCAAGGCTTGCTATTTTGTTCTTAAAGTGGTTTTAAATGATAACACTATTTGGAGCATTATATATTTTTCATATAGTGCCTGAAATCTATATGTGTACAATACGGGCTGTAAGGGCAAAGGATAAGCAGAACCAATTTAGTAAGTAGTATTCCCACAAAGTACTTATGTTCTTAAAGTTTACTAGGGCCATGCAATTCTGCGCTTTCAACCTGTCTAATAAAATGTTTAGCTTGCTTGGCTATTATACTGAACTACTGACTTCAATACTTTCAGTCACAGACTTGGAACAGAGAGTGCAAATCAAGAAAGTCAGGAGTGATTTTTGATATGCTTGTTCAGAGTGACTCAAAGCATTGAACCAAGGGGTCAGCATAAGAGATCAACTAGCCTTTTCATAAAGAGAGCTTAGTGCCACTCTGTTTATCCCATAGTCAGATTGCTTTATGGCTCACCCTCCGGACTGTCTTCAGTGAGCGAGCATTGTGGAGGAGGATTGATGAAGCTGTGACCCAACAACTGCTGTGCGCTCCAGCGCTCCTTGTCTTCCAGGCACACGCAACTATTTACAAAAACATACCATTAGTTCCTATGAAGTCATGCATGCATGTATACATGTATGTTCTCATCAGACAACAAAAGCACTGTATTCCAATAAAAAGGCACAAATATCAAAGTTATCAGAGTCCCTTACATGTAATAAAATGACACAGGATTCACAGAGCACTACAGGTTTTTTAAACAACAAGGCTGGGGAGGCGAGGAAAAAGAGAGGAGAGACAAAAGGGCAAGAGAGAGCAGGGGAAGGTGGTGAAACCATGTGAAAGAGAGACCTGGGCTAAGTTCACACTAGTAATAAAAGCAAGCATTTGAGAGATGTTAAAAAGATGTTAAAAACGCCCCTCAAATGCCATAATGCTATTCACACTAGCGACGGGCGCAAGTACGTTTGAGAATCGGCGTATCTTGGTCATTTGCATATTCGACTCGTAAATCAATGGAAGCGCCCCTCTTGCGGCCAGCGTAAATATGCACCACCCAAGATACGAGGGCGTAGGAGACTTACGTCAGTCATATGAAGCCCAAATTCAGGTGTATCTTGTTTGCTAAATAAGGCGCATAGATACGACGGCGCATCCTTGGACTTAAGCGGCGTATCAGAAGATACGTTGGCGTAAGTCCTATGTGAATCCAGCTATAATAGTTTTTTTTGTTTAACCCAGCAGGTTGAATAGAAAGAAAACTGACAGCTCCGGTCGGATCCGCTGTACTAACATTAGTACAGAGATCTCCCCCCGCTAAGCTGTTGTGTTCTGACAAGGGAACAGACCCCCACCAGAACACTCCTGTCAGTGCGCTCAGCCTCGGGAGCCAGTTGGCTGCTGGTTTTCCAGCATGCTCGTCCGACAGGAGTCAGCCAACCGGCTGGCTTCAGGTAAATCGGCTGACACACACACCATCTGAATGTCGGACGTTTTATATTGAACCGGCCAATTTCTCACGAAATTCGGCCCGTGTGTACTAGCCTTTTCTTTACAATCTTTTTTTATCATGATTTAATATGTATTCAAAGTTACTTGACGCTGCGCTGATCTCACACTTTTGTGAATGTTCTGAGGATATGTCACCCACACCTTTGATCCTTTTTCTGGGTGGCTACCTTAAGACATCCCCATATTTGTAGATGATATCGATCAATGCATTTGTATTAAGATGTTGATATTTACAGACTACCTTATTTGTGTGGATATTGTCAAGTGGTACTCACAATTTCAATGTGAATTAATTTTTATATTACTTTTGAAACTTTTGATAATAAAAATATATTCAACCTAATAAGCAGACCATGCATTTTACTGCAAGGTGCACTTTAAAAAATGTTACTTTTATTTTTGAGGCCTGACCATAACAAATAAAGAAAATATATACAACCCAAGGGTCACACTAGTGCTGCTGCATAATCAAGCATTTTCTAGTGCGTGTTTTCATGCTCCATGTTTTCTTAGCGGACACTGGTTGTTCAACACAAAACCCTGCCAAAAATTCATGTACTGTATTTGCTGGCGTATAAGACTACCTTTTACACTTAAAAAAAATGGCCAAAAAGCAGGGGTCGTCTTATACACCGGGACAGCTGCTCGGATGCCTGCTGGATGTGCGGTAATACTCTATGTAGTTTCGGCTACATACAGTATATACCGCTTAGCCAATCCCGGTGAGTGATGTATTCAAATGAATACAGAGCCTGCTCGGATTGGAGTAACAACCTCTGCCAATCCGACCAGGACACATACAGCAGCTTGTTCGGATTGGCTTTGAGAGTCAGAGAGGCGTGGGCTGATGATGTTACAGGCTCTGCCAATCCAAGCAGGCTTTGTATTCATTAATAGAATACATCGCTCGCTGTGATTGGTTCCAGCTCCAGCAAGAATGAAGAAGAATATGGCTCCAGAAATATGAATCGTCGGAAGCCTCGGAAGGGGGGGGGTCGTCTTATACGGTGAGTACAGGCAAAAAAAAAAAAAGTAAAATTAGGGGGGCGTCTTATACGCCCGGTCGCCTACTGAAGTCAATGCAACCAAAAATGAACTATGCTGCACCAAAAGAACCACCTGCACCTCTTCCAAAAATCGCACTGCACCATGTTGCATTGATATGAACAGGCACTGTAGAGCATAAGGAGATTTCCATTGCAGTGCATTGCAGCGTGACACAGACGTAGGAAATTGCAGTAGTGTGACAAGGCGTAGTGTAAACTGGGACATCATGATGAATAAAAAGAAAAGGACTTACTTTTTGAGGAAATCCTGGAAGTCAGCAGGCAACTCACTGGGTACTTTCACTGGATATTCTCTAACCACCTTCCCCTGGCTAAGTGACAGCAGCAAGAGGCCAAGTTTCCATATATCGCCCTTCTTGCCAGTTTTACTTGGCAGGGGGTCCTCGCTGAAACGGACTTTGGTCTGTTCAAAAATGTCCTCTTTGCAGATGTCTGCCAGGCGTTTGGAAAGGCTATAGTCTGTTAATTTGACTTTCTCATCGCTGGTCACCAGCACACCAGAGGCGCATAATACCTTGTGTACAACGGAATTACTGTGCAAATAATCCAAAGCAGAGAGAAGCTGAGATGCGTAACGTCGAAGCTGGTCCACAGGAACCTGAACCTCCTGTGCAAGGAAGCTGGAAAGTTTAGTTCCATTTACATGTTCAACCACAATGCTGACAGAAATGGAATCTTCCTTCTCCTTCACTGTCATGGCAAGATAATGCACAATATTGGGATGATTAAGCTTGGTGAGGGAGCTAAATTCCGTCTCAGTACCTTGAATCTGATGGACAAATAAAAACAAAAGGTGTCACCAGGATTCCCCTATGCCTACAGTTCATCTAAAATACAAAAGTCCTGCATAATTCTGAAAAAAAGGAACACAAGGAAATTCAACTAAACATTTTAACTAAATCTTTAGCCCAATACAGGAAGAATTTTTACATTTTTTAAACATCTAAAAGGAAAGAAATTATTCTATGACACTGATGTGATATATCCTGCCAGCACAGGGTTACAATACCAAATGAATGTTCATTTCTTAAATGGGATCGATGGAGCTACACCAACGTTTAGTGTTACTAAACCCACAACAGTAAAATCAGTCTGTATATGCAGTAAAGCATTCTTGTTATACTCACATGGAAATGCAATTATTTTAGTAAATATAAACGGCTAAATCCCACGCATTATGTCAAAATTCTGTTTGATCCTGTATGCACAGATCCTCCCCTTCTTGCATTGCCCCCAAACATGTCCAGATAAGACATAGTTAGCGGAGTCAGGCTGCACATGCTCAGTTTGGTGTATATTGCTAGAGTTTTTTTTTTTCTTGGGAGAGTGCATGTGATCAGCACAGGGCCAATCAGCACTGTCCAGACAGAGAATCAGGAGTCCTGCATCCTGATAGGACAGCCAGTGCACTGAAAACTCCCCCTACAAGTTTTAACCAGACACCAGACACTGATAGAAGTCACAAGACTACTATATACTGCGGATGAAAAAAGGTATTTAGCAGTTTATATTTACTAAAATAATTGCATTTCCATGTTCTGTGTACTGTGGGAGAACAGCTATAGCGAATGCACGGTCCTGGGTTTAGTAACTTTAAATCTGAATTCCAGGAATTTAGCAACTTTGCAAAAAGCGAAGGCACGCTATGAGTTAAGTCCAATTAGCTGCATGTTACCTCCAGGACTATCTATTATGCACATGTGCCCGGTATTTTACATAGTAGGCGAGGTTGAAAAATAACACAAGTCCAACATATGTGTGTGATTATAGGTCAGTATTATATTCTATATCCCTGTATGTTGTGGTTGTTCAGTTGCTTATCTAATCGTTTTTTTAAACTATCAATGCTCCCCGCTGAAACCACCGCCTCTGGAAGGGAATTCCACATCCTTGCCGCTCTTACAGTAAAGAACCCTCTATGCAGTTTAAGGTTAAACATCTTTTCTTCAAATTTTAATGAGTGTCCACGTGTCTTATTAAGCTCCCTTCCGCAAAAAAAAAGTTGTTTCCCTATTGTGGGGTCACCGTATGGTATTTGTACATTTAAATCATAACCCCTCTCAAGTGTCTCTTCTTCGGAGAGAATAAGTTCAGTGTTTACAATCTTTCTTCATAACTAATATCTTCCAGACCATTTATTAGCTTTGTTGCCCTTCTTTGTACTCGCCCCATTCCATGTACATCCTTCCTGAAGACTGGTGCCCAGAACTGAACAGCATACTCTAGGTGCGGCCGGACCAGAGTCTTGTAGAGTGGGAGAATTATCGCTTTATCTCTGGAGTTGATCCCCTTTTTAATGCATGCCAATATTCTGTTTGCTTTGTTAGAAGCTGTTTGGTATTGCATGCCATTGCTGAGCCTGTCATCTAGTAGGAACCCCAGGTCCTTTTCTATCCTAGATTCCCCCAGAAGTTTTGTTCCTGGGTTTAGAAACACTTTAAAGCTAGGGAATGCAATCTCTAAGATCCCATAAAAGCTTTAACATGTTAATATAATTTCCAAACCCTTTATTTTCAAAAATTTGAAATCAGAATAATACCTCATCATCGTGTTGTGATGGTCCTTGTTCAGGAAATTCCTGTTTTAATGTAACAATGCTCTGTCCCCTTCACGTAATTTTCTAAATCTTCTTTTTACATTAAACTATTGCCACTTTATACCTTTTTGGATCATCTGTATACCACGGTTACATCATAAACTGCACAGTTTCTCCAGTGCTGAGAGTTCAGGAAGGTGGAGATTTCCACTGCAGCCTGTATACATGCCCACATGTGTGGTGTCAATATCATGTGACCTGGCTAGCTCTGATCAACAAGTAAATTTGCTCTCCAGTTTAAAAAGACACAACTGAGCATGTGCAGGCCAGCTACTCTGCCTGTGTTAGCTGGCCTTCCTAGGATAGACAGTGCAGGGAGGGAAGGATCTTTGCATACAGGATCAAGCAGCCTTTTTACACAATGCAGAGGATTAAAGCCCCAGGGACAACTTACACCTACAGGTAAGCCGAGATTAAGGCTTACCTGTAGGTGCTTGCAATATATGTAGCGTAGGTCTCGGAGATATTTGCAATTTTCCCGAGCAACGACTTCCACAGCGCATGCGCCGCCTTGAAAGGGCACGCTGTGCCGTTTCAAGCCGGGGTCATGCCGTGAAAGGCGGGAGTGACGTCACACGACTCTAGTCAGTCAGAGAGTCAGAGTTTGTGGCCCCGGATGAAGAGGGGTGAAGAATGGACGCTCGCTCCCAGCGTGAAAGACGGGGACATCGTAGGCTTCTACTGCAGGTAAGTGTCACATAATGGGCTACTATGCTATGCTATGCTTTACCTTTGCAGGGAAAGATAGAGGAAGTAACACCCATCAGGGTTTACTTCCTCTTTAACCCTTTAAGTTCCACAGTGAGTATAACAAGCATGCTATGCTGCATATACAGACTGATTTTATTGTTGTGGGTTTAATAACACTTTAACACTGAACACCCTTCCCACCCCTCCCAGTCCTGCTGTACTTACAAATCCCCAGACCGCTGGACCACCTGAATAGGCACTGACAGCTTAGCATCCCCAGAGGTAAGTACCCTGGGGAGCAGGGGGATGAAAAGGTATATAGTGTTAGTTCATCTTTTAATTTTCTGAAAAGCTATCAGAACCAGTAAAGGAACTCATCCAAACAGAATGCAGCAGATTGTTACTGAAGACAGGCTTTCAGCATTTAGTTTGTGGATAAGACAGTATTCTGTCATATATATTACAGTATATATTGCAAATCTAATAGGAATTGTTATCTTACAAGTCCGTCAGTCTTTTCCTGCAAGTGGTATGTAAACAGGTTTCCGACAGTTAAACAATCAAAAACCCAGTACAAGGCCACAAAAACAACACTATTTGTACCTGTTTCTTGCATTTGTCCACCTTCTCTTTTTCCTGGGTTGTGAGAAACGTGCCCATCTTCTTTTGCCACTGAAGCACCCATTCATAGATTATGACAAAATGGCCAGATGCCATTTCCAAACCATTGTAGACCGATTTCCCAAGCTGTTCATCTTTTCCTGCATACAATGTTAAAAATAAAATGTGTATATGCCTGAAATCCAGATATAAACAGGTGTCATCTGAGCCATAGAGATCACAGCAGAAATCAAAGTCACTTTTCTTTCCACACTGGCTTGAATACTTTCTGAATAGGTGGGCTGGAACAAAAGTGTAACTCGGGAACTCTGACTTCTCTCTGACTTCAGTTCCATACACATTTGTCCCAGAGCAGACAAGGGGAATTCAGTCACGTTTCTGATCTGCATATCTTCTGGATAAAATACATTTATATATTTTTTTTAGGGCTGTGGAAATTAACTATTAATTCCTCGGTTAATTCTTTTGATCGGTACTCACCCCTCCGTCGGCTTTCCGGGTCTTCAGGGAGTTCCGTTGGAGATCCGGTGACGTCACGGACACCGGCGGGGCTTGCCATGTCCATCTGAAGGGCTCCTTTGCTGTGCCTTCATATATCTACATGCCGGCGGGACCTTACTATCTGCCACACGCAAGGGCTGTTACACTTCCCTCTATCACCCTGGGATTCTACAGCCATCTACTGGGAGTTGTGATAGTTCCCTTCATGGGACATCTACATGCCAATGGACTGATGTTAACCCCTCGTCATTTGGATTCAGCAGTGGTATCGTTGTACACATTTTATACCAGTATCATACTTAGCTACATGTTTTTATGACTGCTTTTTCTACCGTTTGGTATTACTCGCACCATTTTTACAGTTTATGTAGCTACATCGATTTTATCTCCAGTGCAATATTTATTTTGTTACCTACTTGAAGACTATAAAAGTTTTAATGCTATTCCCATCGAGTGCTGCCTTTGTGTGTTTTTTGTATCCCGTTATCCATTTTTCCAGTGGTTGGTAGGTGCACTGGGAATCAGCCTGCAAGGAGATCAGCTAAAAGTAATTGGATCTGTATGTGCGTTATAATTAACCAAAATTAGTCGATTAATCGATAAAAAAAAAAGAAAAAACTAACACGAAAATTGTAATCAGTAACAGCCCTATATTTTTTACAGTTTTGAGTTATTTAAACAATATGCTGCAAATAGGAGAGTAGGCGAAGTCAGGTAGGTAGGCACTGTAGTTTTCTACAAATCCCCTGAAATTACAATCCTGCTCATCCTCATTTTTTGATATCAGCCCTTTACAGGTACTCTGCGGCAGCCGGAAGGAAGTTCACCTCTCCCCCCCTCCCTCCCTGCAATCTTCTGGGACACGTCACAGGTCACATCCGCACCTTGCTGTAAAGAGCGGTGTGGATAACCAATCAAAAAAACACTGGTGAATACTACAGGGCCTTGTTGGCCCTTGCTGTGTAGAGCGGCGTGTATAGAGTGTATAATCAGCCATTGGGAGCAAGCGCGTCTACAGCTGATGAACAGCTGTTCCCGCTCAGAGATTTCCGTCGGCTCGGATTGCGCCTGCGCACTCTGGAGGGAACCATATCGATGGTAGGAACCAGCTCGCCAGAACACCGGGTATAAACTCCCAGTGTGCACGAGGCCTTAGAGACTTCACAGCTAAAAATAATTCCGATGATGCACCTCTCCTTATCGCAGCATACAGACTGCTTAGATGGTGGGAAAAAAATAAAACCCTCCTGTTCATGAGCAAGTTTGAGAATATCAATTATTTTACAACACCTTTAGGCCTGGCTTTAGAAAAAGCATATTTTCACTGGTCACTATAAGTTTCTATGCTCAATAACAAGAAGTATTTAATCAATAAGGCTGTTAAGACAGTTGCATCATTAGTGACAGCTATACAGTATGACAGGAAAACTCTAAAAGTATAGCAGTTACGGTAAGTCACACGTTTTAAGGAAAAGCAAGTTAAGTTACTGTTAGAATTATGAGATACTCACCCAGACATTTCCCTCTGTGTACAACTAGTTGACCAGGACAACCAATGTCAAATGTCAGCACCTCATAGGAAGCTGTACTGTCATCACTACACACAGAGTACTGTCGATCTCGCCTTCAAATAAAAAAAAAGACAAAAGTAATTAACAAGACACAAAGTGGGGAGGATTCTACTGTCCGATAACCCAGACAAACATGGTGCTGGGGAGGAGGGGAATGCTCTTTTTCCACAAATCCAAATATATTTGAAATAACAAAATACGTCAACCACTTTGGTTAAATTACAAGCCATGGCTTGAAAAGACACAAATCATGCAGGAGCACTGGAGAGGCAGGAGCCATGTGAGGCAAGGAAGCATTGTTCTCTATCCATACACAGTGCTGTGTTCTGCTTACAGATATACACCGACATTTGACATGTTCTTTATTTTTTTATTATGTATTGCATATAATATATATATATATATATATATATATATATATATATATATATATATATATATATATATATAGGTGTCAATGCACACAGAGCTTTATATACTATTCATGGTCATTATTTCTTGCCCTCAAGGGATTTATGATCTAAGATCCTGATCTCATATGCACACATACTAGGGCAAGTTTATACAGTAGCCAATTAACCTACCAACAGAGACCAGAGCACCCGGAGGAAACCCACACAAGCACAGGTTGAAGGTAAAAACTTAAAGTGGATGTAAACCCAATTCATGAAATTTGAGCTGGGCACATTTATCTGCAGTATTTTGTTATCTCTCTTCAATTAGCTAAGTCCCATAGCTCTCTCCTGACCCCTTCCTCTGTCATCTGCCTGATAATTCCTGACAAGACACATCAGATAAAAGCAGATAAAAGCAGCCTGACATTTCTGTCAGAGGAGGTTGCTAAAATAGATTAGCAGGGAGCTTGTCCTATTACAAAACACCTCTGTGCTTTTCCGCCAATCAGCAATTTTAGCCATCTTGGCTGTATGCCCAGACATCACACTCTGTGTTAAACCAGGAAGAGAAAATCTCAAAAATCTAAATTGATCTGAACGTTCTAAACAGTATATAAATGTGAAGACAGCAGATATACGTGTAAAACCTGTAGAGAGATTTGGTTCATCCCTGTGTATCACCTGAGGCTGTTTGTTTACTTCACTTGGGGGAATGGAGGGTTTACATCCACTTTAATGCAAATAGCATTTTTGCAAGCATTCCGACTGAGGGTCCCAGTGCTCTAAGGCCGAAGTGCTAACCATTGAGCCACTGTGCTGTCCATAGTGGCTTTGGACCTGTTCTAGTTGACCAATTACAGGTGCTCACTCCAAAGTGATTACAACTGTGTAAGAAAACACATCTTCGTTAATGTATGGCAGGTCCCTTCGCTCACTTCTATAAAGTGTAAGGCCAAAATTACAATTGCAGATTTTTTTTTTATTTTTTTTCATACAAGTTTATGTAATGCAGTCTTGGTTTACACTAAGAACCCATTGTCCCTCAATATTTCAAGAGTTGATCAGTCCCCAAAATGGTAATGGAGAAGTATAGCCAAAGCTTTTTCAGCTATATTTCTCCTGTGGATCACAGGAGTGCAATTCATGTTTGCTAAAGTCACAGAGCCGGTCTAGGCTCTGGAAAGATCCCCACCCAGAAGCCTGAATCACCACCTGGCTCAGCTTCTCAGCGATCCGCTGAGAGGTGAGCCACCCCCTCCACAGCCCAGTGCTTCAGGAAGTGCTGCAGGGGGGAGCAGAGAGATTCTGACTGACAGTCTTACCTCTTTGCTCAGAGCAAAGGGAGAGAACTGATCGATCAGTGGTGTTTGATCCCTCAGGTTTTTATTACAAAGCTGGCAGGGGACAGATGCAGCATCGGATTGATGCTGCTTCCACCTAGGTGAGTATAAATGTTTAGAAAAGCCATACTTCTTTTTTTAAATTAACTATATGCAATTTGGCAGCAAACCTACTAAAGGTGCATTCCACCTAAAACTAAAATTTCTGCTTTTAAAAAGATATCAAAACTATTTTGTATTCAAAGTAAATCTTCTATACTGTTCATACGGATAAAGCGACAAAGAACACCTATGGCACTATATGACTATCAGTATAGGACTTGCTGAATTTAATCAAAGTGATTGGACTCGGCCATGTCAAAATGGTCCTTCATTCAGGTGCAAATGTTGGGGGGAAAAGATTAAAAAAGACCATTTAGATTGAGCAGTCTGTAGGAAAGCAAACTATGGCAAGTAAAATACAGCGAGGGAAAAAAGTATTTGATCCCCTGCCGATTTTGCACATTTGCCCACTGACAAAGAAATGATCAGTCTATAATTTTAATGGTAGGTTTATTTTAACATTGAGGGGCAAAATAACAACAAAAATATCCAGAAAAACACATTAAAAAAAAAAGTTACAAATTGATTTGCATTTTAATGAGGGAAATAAGTATTTGATCCCCACAAATGGGACGGGAAGTCCCTGTACCGCTGTCAGAATACAGCACTATATATAATGTATGTAGCTGATGCTACATACAATTTATACTTTGCTGGCAGCAGCAGCATTTCTTTGAGCATGAGGCAAAGTTATTGCAAACTAGATTCCAAGAGAGAGGATATAGCAAAAAGGGTCTCAAAAAGGCATACCTCAGGGCAAAGCAAAACAAAAGAAGCTCCTTGCTCCATGACCAAAAAACTTCCAAACCCGATCCGGGCATACGATTGATCACACGCTTTTCTGGCCACCACCAGAAGGTGCGTTCCATCCTTCAGAAATAACCAACGTTAGACCTACCGGTAACGGTATTTCTATGAACCTTCCAGGACGGCACCCGAGAGATGATGGCTCCTCCTGCAGGAAACACAATCACATGACAGTTTAAAAGGCCCCGCCCTTCCCCTTGCTCCTCAGTATGCAATAGAGTAATCCTGAACTGGTTCACAAGGGACGTAGTCCTTATCGGTACTTACCTTTTTTCCCTTTCCCCATAGGGTGGGAAGTAGGCCTGCCGTCCTGGAAGGTTCATAGAAATACCGTTACCGGTAGGTCTAACGTTGGTTTTCTCTTACCACCTTCCAGGACGGCACCCGAGAGGATAATTGAGTAATAAACACAGGCCTACCTTCAGGGTGGGACCACAGCTTGTAGCACCTTTCGACCAAAGGCTAAGTCTTGCTGTGACAACATTTCCACACGATAGTGCTTCAGGAATGTATGATGGCTGGACCAGGTGGCCGCACTGCGGATTTGTTCCCAGGAGGCCCCTGCTTTCTCAGCCCAGGAAGTTGCTATGGCTCTGGTAGAGTGAGCCTTGATCTTTTTGGGAGCTGTTGCTCCAGTACATACATAGGCTTTGGATATTGCTTCTCTAATCCATCTTGAGACTGAGGCTTTTGATGCCTGCAGTCCCTTCCTGGGCCCAGCGTGTAGAACTAGTAGGTGGTTAGATCTAAAACTCTTAGTTCTCTCTAGATAAATGAGAAGACACCTTCTCACGTCTAACAAATGAAATTTCTTTTTCGTTCTTTGGTTCAGAACAAAAGGACGGCAATATTATGTCTTGCGTCCTATGAAATAGGGATGCCACCTTCGGCAGGTACAGGGGGTCTGCTCTGAGGGTGATCCTATCTGGCTGTACCCTCAGGAAGGGTTCTTTCATGGATAGCGCCTGCAAATCCCCTACCCTCCTGGCCGAAGTAATGGCTAACAAAAAGGTCAACTTTAATGTTAGAAACTTAAGGGGAACCTCTTCCAGAGGTTCGAATGGGTGTATAGATAACGCCTCTAACACCCTAGTTAAGTCCCAAGGCGGACAATTATATTTTTGGACTGGAGAAACTCTTTCTCTAGCTAACAGAAAACGTTTTATAAGGTCCTCTTTCGCCAATCTTTTATCAAGATAGACTGAGAGAGCCGTTATTTGGACCCGAAGGGTACTAACTTTTAATCCTAAATCTACCCCATCCTGGAGGAAGTCCAGGATAACCGGGATAGAAGTTGAAGCTACCTGTCTTTCCTTACGCCAGGAACAGAAGGTCTTCCATACTTTTTGGTAAATCTTTTGAGTTACTGGTTTTCTGCTCATGAGAAGGGTATCTATGACCTTCTCTGAGCAGCCTTTGCGTTCTAGAATCTGGCGCTCACTAACCAGGCTGTTAGCTGGAAGAATTCCGGCTTTGGATGGAGTACTGGGCCCTGCCCTGCCTGAGGAGATCTGCCCTGTACGGGAGCTTCAGAGGCTCCACCATTGCCATGGCTCTTAGGTTTGCGAACCAAGTTCTTTTTGGCCACCATGGTGCTATCAGAAGAATCTGGCCTGGAGACCTGCTGAGTTTCTGAAGAACTCGCGGAATGAGCGCTACCGGCGGGAAGGCATAGGCCAGCCCGAAGCGCCAGGTCTGGGATAGCGCATCCAGACCTTCCGACTGTAGTTCCCAGGAAATCGAGAAATACCTTTCTACCTTCCTGTTTTGTCTGTTGGCAAACAAGTCTATTTCCGGTTCCCCGAAATACTGGACCAGGTGTTGAAACACCTCTGGGTTCAGTTCCCATTCCTCCTCCCTCAACTTGTGACGGCTGAGGAAGTCTGCTTCTATATTGCTCGTCCCCTTTATGTATATGGCTGAGATAGAGTACTCTTTCTTCTGCCCAGGTTAGGATTTCCCTGGAAAGTTCTAGTAGGGGACTGGACCTGGTCCCTCCCTGGTGACCTAGGTACGCTACTACTGTAGAGTTGTCTGAGCTTACTTGGACTTCTCTGCCTCTGATGTCTTCCTGGAAGGCTATTAAGGCTTCCCCCACTGCTCTGAGTTCTCTGTAGTTGGATGACCTGCGAGCTAGTGAGCTGTCCCATTGCCCCTGCGCTTTTTTCCCCTCCAGGTGGGCGCCCCACCCCCAGGAACTGGCATCCGTGGTAACCTTCACTGGGTTCCACTGAGCCCACGGTCGCCCTCCCCTCAGGTTTTGGGGAGATGTCCACCACTCCAGGGAGGACAGAACCTGGGGGGTGAGTAGTATATCCTGATCTAAGGACTCTTTCCTTTTGTCCCATGAGGACAGGAAGAAGAAGTGTAATGCCCTGGCATGAAGCTGAGCCCAAACCACCGCTGGGATGCTTGCTGACATCAGGCCTAGAACTCTCAGAACATTCCGTCTGGAGAGTTTGGGGTTTTTGATAAGGTTCCCAACTGCTGAGGCTAGTTTTAAAACTTTTTCTTCTGGTAAGAAGAGTCTCTGCTGCCTGGTGTCCACTACGTATCCCAGGAAGGTCTTGACCTGTTCTGGTTTGAGGGAGGATTTTTCTATGTTGATTATCCACCCTAGGCTCTCTAGGAGTGCCATTGCTTTGTTGGCATCCAGCGTGACTTGGGCGGCTGATTTTCCTGAAATCAGCAAGTCGTCTAAATAGGGTATAAGGGATATGCCCTGAAGGTGCAGGTATGCCACCGCTTCTGCTAGGATTTTTGTAAAAATCCTTGGGCTGGAGGTTAGCCCGAATGGTAGTGCTCTGAACTGCCAGTGGAAGGTTTCTCCTTCCACCACGACCGCAAACCTCAGATATACCCGGTGATCCACGTGGATTGGCACGTGGAGATAGGCATCTCTGAGATCTAGGGTCACCAAGAAGGCCTCCTTCATGAGGTTCTTTCTTACCGAATAAATACTTTCCATAGTAAACTTTTTTGTATTCCAGAAACTTGTTCAGGTTTCTCAAGTTTACTATTAGACGGTATTTCCCGGAGGGTTTTCGTACTACGAAAATATGGGAATAAAATCCCTGGTACTGCTGAGCTTTTGGTACTGGTACTACCACTAGTTGTTTGGCTAACTCCTGTATGCCCTCCAAAAGGGCAGACCTTTTCAGAGTATCCCTGGGAAGGTGAGTAATGGTGATCATGGTGGGGGGTGTAGCCAGAAATTCTAGGCGATAGCCTTTTTGAATTATTTGGCAGATGTAATGACTGTTCGAAATTCTCTCCCATTGAGGGAGGAATTGAGATAGTCGACCCCCCACTCTGACCTCGCCGTCACTTGGACGGTTTGTCGCTGGGTTTTGGAGGAGGGAAAAGGAGGTTGTTCTTCCTGTTCCCTTTGCCAAAGTTCCAACGCCTAAAAGGTTCCTTTTTGGCTTTCTGTCTACCCTGCCCCTGGGGGCCTCGAAAAGTTTTCTTGAAACCTTCTTTTTTAGGTTTAACTGGAAATTTTTTACCTTTTTCTGATGACCTAGCAAGGACATCCTCCAGGTCTTTCCCAAACAACAGGGAACCTTGGAAGGGGATGCCACAGAGTTTTCCCTTGGATGTAGCATCTCCTTCCCAGGCCTTGATCCAAACTGCCCTCCTAGTGGAGTTAATGAGGGCTGCTGTCTTGGCTGCTGCCCTTGCAGATTCCGTAGCTGCATCTGCTAGTTAAGCAATCGCCTTCCTTACCCCTGTAAGTGACTCAACTACCTCCTCCGCCTCTGAATTCTGGGCGAGGTGGTCGGTGAGTGTCTCTACCCAAACATCTGTATTCCTAGCTACACATGCTGCTGCTAAGGCTGGGCTTAGTGCTGCCGCATTGGCCTCCCAGGCTTTTCTAAGGAGAGACTCTGCTCTACGGTCCATCACATCCTTGATGTTACCCGCATCCTCAAAGGAGAGATCAGACAATTTAGTGACTTGCGACAAAGCCGCATCAAGTCTAGGAAGCTTAAAAAAGACTTCCTCATCTTCCTGGGAGAAGGGGAACCTTCTTTTCCAGGTTTTTTGTTTGATTATTCTCCTTTCAGGGTCTCTCCACTCCTGAAGGACTAACTCCTTGAGGGATTTGTGCAGGGGGAATACTTTAGATTGAGCGTCACTCAGGCCCCTATAAACTTTATCCTGTGCTGAGGTAGGTTTAGGGGTCTCAGGAATTTCCTCTGTGGCGTAGATAGCCTGGAGGAGACTCTCTAGATCTTCTACAGCAAAGAGGTGTTTTCTTGGACGTGTGTCCTCCTGAGACTGACTAATGGAGTCTCCATCTACCTCTCCTGAGCTGTGCCTAGACCTAGGTAGACTGACTACCTCACTTTCTTCACCGTCTGCTTCCCCCAGAGGGGGAATCTGTGAAGGTGTAAAGAAAACGCTTGGGCCCCTCGAAAAGGGGGTCTCCTGAGAGGAAGTGCCTTCCTTAGGGGTAAGTTCCTCTGTTTCAGTCTGTGCCGACTGCCCGGCTGCCTCCCGAAAGGCTTTAACTGTTGCTAACATTTCTGTTTGCATGGATGAGAGAAAGCTCTTCATCATGGCAGCAGCCTCCTTTCCCGCCAGTATATTAATACATTTATAGCAGAAAGGTTTTGTGTAGGACTTGGGGAGCTTCTCTCTACAATTCCCACACTTTTTAGAGGAACTATGCCCTGTAGCGGAAGGAGACTGAGCTGAGGCCTCCTGGGGTCCGCTGGGGGTTTCTGAAAGACATGAAATATACATTTAAATTGCCTTTTTCCCCCAAGACTGCTGGCTGTACTGGGGAGGGGAGGAAGTGGACGAGAAGGGACCAGATCCTGCTCCGGTCGTTCCCTAAAAGTTTGGGAACTCTCACCGCTTCCCCCCTCCCTTTCCAGGGGGATTGGTACTTACCGCCCCCCGACCTGGATCTGCCAGCGGTCGTGTCGGTCTTTCCATCCTCTTCCATGAGGAGGGTGACTCGGTCCTGGCTGTCGGTACTCCTGTACTGGTCACCGCAAGCTGACCCGTCCACCACCCACGCTGTCTCCTCGCTCCACTGGGAACTTCCGGGTTACGCCGTCCGGAACCGCCCACTTCCTGTGATGCAGTTCCTGTCTCAGA